>NC_077232.1:9059661-9127161 GCF_027887165.1 Monodelphis domestica
GGGAGAGGGGAGGAGGAGGCAGACTGTCTGTCAGGAGCATCCTGGGGAGAGACGGAAGGCGGAGGGGCCAGGCTGGGTCAGGCTGAGCCAAGGAAGGGACCGCCTCAGGCGCCACCATTGCCCCTTTCTTCTTCACCCTCTTCTTCCCTTTCCCCCAACCTACTTCTACAAAACTTTCGAGCCTCTCCCCTTACCCCACCCACTCTTCAGCCCAGCCTTTGCCCTCCCTGATTCTTCCTCATTTCTGTGCCCACTGACCTTCCTTCTACTTCTGCCCTCAGCCCAACCTCCATGATCCCCATCCAGCCCTGGTCCGTCCCCTCCTTGCCTATTCTAACCTCATGTGCATGTGGTCGTGACTCACACTAATGGCCCCTCTCCTTCCCCTTCTCCACCCCCCCCAACTCCTAGGGGGGAAGACGAAACAAACACTCCACCACCTCCTCCTCCCCAATTAAAAAACCAACAAGAACCAAAACCCCCCAAAACCAACCAACGATACAGACACCAAACCCCCCCAAATCCCTCTGGAACTGTCAGCTCAGCCTCCTTCCCATGGCAGCTGCACCCCTTCCCCTCCGTGCCTCTCAATCCAGGCATCCGTCCTTCAGCACAAGGTTTGATGGTTCCCAGGTGGCAGCCCCCCTCCGTGCTTCCTGTCCCCCAGCACTGCGGCTCCCAGAGCATTCTCTGCCTGAGGCTCGAGGGAGGGGGACGAAGGCCCGGAGAGCAGGAATAAGGGCCCTGCTCTGCTCTCCTTTCCAAAATGCTTGCCCTCAGCCCGCATCTCCTCGACCTCTACGGACAGTGGGGCCCAAGAGGCCAGGCGGATGGAAGACGGCTGCTGGCATGTTCGTATGGACTGGAGGGGAGGGGTCCTGTAGAACATGGCTATAATGCCACCCTGACTCTTCCTCCATCCCGGGCTGTTTCAGAGGGGAAACTGAGGCAGGAACTGTTTGTGCATATATGGGTAGGGTGATGAGTGGATAAAAGAGATTTGGTCTGTCCAAACACAGGCAGGACAGAATATGGAACTCGGGGATCCGTGCCCCAAAATTCTCTGGCCCAGGTGGTTCCTTGACCTCCTCAAATTGTTATTTTAGCCTAGATCTATGATATAATTCATATAGAAAACTCCCAATGAGGAAATTCCCTCCACCAATGCATATTGGAATCTTCTAGAGAGGAGTCTGCAATATTGAGAGGTAACATGACTGTCTCAGGGTCACATAGCTGGGATATGTCCAAAGTGGGCCTCGAACTCAGACCGTTAGTCTGAGGCCCTCTCTCTATCCATTATGCCACAGAGCCTCTTCCCTAAACATTTTCTTCCCCCAAGTCCAGGCACCCTGCCCCTGCTTTCTACCCATGAGTCCGATGCAACGAGACTATGGAGACGCTGGGACCACAGTATTTAGGCCAGACACCACCCCTGCCATTATGGAGCTGAGGACAGGACCCCCAACACAGACCCCTGGAGCCCCAGAACCAGGCTTCAGCTGGCCAGTCTGCCTTGAGCTTGTCTAGGGCTTCCCTGGTCATTCTCTCTTGGAGCCACCTTGCTGTTGCCCCAAACATGTGCCCGCCATCTTGAATCCTGGCTATTTGTCTACCTGATTGGTGGAGCACCCCTGGGTCTCTGAGATTGTTATAGACCTCTGAGGTCTGTGTCTAGGGACTCTCAGAGCTCAGCTAGCTCAGTCCTCACCCAAGGCTTGTCCCCTGACAGGGGGTCTTAGGTCTAGAACTGGAAGGGACCCTAGAGGTCATCCAGGCAGCCCTTGCCCCCATTTTATAGATTGGGACAGTGAGACCCAGAGAAGAGAAGGGACTTGCCTAGGTAGTATGTGTATGACCCAGATGTACCTGCCTCCAAGCCGGATCTATTATTCTCATGTCACATCAGAATCTAAATGGGGGATCACCCAAGCCGTGGCCTGTCATTGGAGGCCTGGGCTCAGGGGTTCCCCCATGGAGATGAAGTGAGGGAATCATACACTTTCAAGCTGGAAGGAGCCCGCCGAGTCCTGTAGAATATCCCCCTCATTTTAGAGGGGATCCTGAGGCTAACGTGGGCCCAGAGCTCAGAGTTTACAGGACTCATATTCGAATGTGGGCCCTTCGCTCTAAATCCAAATCCTTCCACTCCGTCATTCAAGGGGGAAGCTGAGAAGCTGTCTCTTGGAGTCAGGATTTGTGGGAACTCTGGCCCCACAGAGAAGGAGGAAAAGAGGGAAAGAGGGAGCTGTTTGTGCTGCAGGGGTCAGGCAAGAAGAGACAATCAGAAAGAAGAAAGGAGCAGTGGAGTATGAGGGCGAGGATCTGATTCCAGCTCTGCCAGGTCCTGTGTGACCTTGGACAAGTCCTTTCCCCTGTCTGGCCTAGGTTTCCTCTTATGAATGAGGAACTGGAGTTAAATGGTCCCTAAGGTCGCCCTTGCTTTTAACTCTGTGATTTGGAGAGTCAGGATGCCCAGGTTCTGTTGTCTTGTGACCTGCACCCTGACTCCCATCTCCATGCCAGGTCAAGCCTGGGCAAGGTGCCCCGCAGCCTGAGAAGGGGAACTGGGGTTTTGGAGGTTCCCAAAGGTTTGAAGAAGGGCAGTACCCCACCTGCCTCCATTGTCTCTGAGAGAAGCCCTGAGGATGAGGAAGAGCTCAGAGAAGACCCCCCCCGAAAAGGGGCAGGAGTCACTTGGGGTCCCTCTGTCTCGGCTCTCCTGAGGGTGCCAGCCTGAAGGTTCTTCTCTCCCTTTGCTTCTCTGGCTTGTGTGGTCCTTTCCCGAATTAGGGGGATCCCTGGGGCTCAGTTTAGCCTTCTCCTCGGAGAGTTGCCGTGTGCCTTTCTGGTCCTTGTTCACTGTCCCCGTCACCCCCACACAACGACCGCTGCCCAGGACTATCAACCCCAACCTGAGACCATCAAATCTTGTGCCTCCTCCTTTCTCCCTCCCCATCTTCTCTCCTTCCCTGTCCCTCCCCACTGTTCCCCCTCTGAGACAAGCAGACATAAAAATGGGGCCCCCTCCCCCAGCACCCCCACTGGCCCCTCTCCCCGGCCCAGCCCCGGCCTCCCCCCAGGAGGCTGATGCCCTATTGTCTCCTTGTCTCTCCCCTCCCTCCATCCCGGCCCGGGCTGGACAGGTGACCATCTCAGTGGACGGGATCCTGACCACCACGGGCTACACCCAGGAGGATTACACCATGTTGGGTTCCGACGACTTCTTCTACATCGGGGGCAGCCCCAACACGGCAGACTTGCCGGGTTCCCCGGTCAGCAACAACTTTATGGGCTGCCTAAAGGATGTGAGTGGGGCCGGGAAGGGCCAGAATCTCCTGGGATCAGTCAGTCAGTCAGTCAATCAGTGAGAAATGTTGCCTCCTGCCCCCCCCCCCCCCAGCCCCGATGCTCCCCTAGTGGAGCATGGAGACCCATGCTAGGGTCTTCAGACTCCCAGGACCCCCTGCCACCCACTGTGACCAAGGTGGGGCAGCTGGGACGGTACGAGGATTCCTGGCCTGAGTTTCCAGTTTGCCGGGATCCCCCCAGCTCAAGGCTCAGGGACCCCGCTGGCCCCAGGCCTCGGGATGCTCACCCACGAATTAAGCTCAGCCGCCTTAACTAGGCTAGATTTAAGCTGGAAGAGACCTCCGAGGTTCCTTCCTCTGTAGGAGCCGCGTCCGGAGGGCTTCCTCCCCCTTCTCTGGCAACTCCTCGGGCTGTCAAGGTAACGCCTGGCGATGGATCCCTTTACAGAATGAGGTTTTAAATGCACAAAAGCAAACATGCAGGATTACAGAGGAAACGGATCCTGTTAAAATACAGTCATCCAAATCTTCAGAAAGTAAATTCCCAGAGAACAGACCAAAAGGACCTGATTAGCTGATTAAAAACAATTTTTTTTTCCTTCTGATCATATCTAAGGGGCTCCAGGGCAGAAGAGCACGAAGGGCTAGCCAGTTGGGGGGGAAGTGACTTGGCCAGGGTCACCCAGCTAGGAAGTGTCTGAGGCCAGATTTGAACCCAGGACCTCCCCTCTCTAGGCCTGGCTCTATCCACCAAACCACCTATCTGCCCCAGTTAGGGTCCCTAGTTAAGATCCCTAATTGTTCTGAACCCTGCGATCTACTCCAATCCTATGACCTCATTTGGCAGATGGGCAAACAGGCCAAGAAAAGGAAAGTGATTTATCCCCAGTTATTGGTTCAGGTTGGTCAGTCATGTCCAACTCTTCTTGCCCCCCTTTGGGGTTTTCTGGGCAAAGATACTGGGAGGGTTTGCCGTTTCCTTCTCCACCTCATTTTACAGAAGAGGAAACTGAGGCAAACAGGGTGAGTGACTTGTGCAGGGGGGCCCAGAAGCCAGTGGTAGTTTCTGGTTGGGGGAGAGAGGGAAGGGTAGGGTCCGCCTGGGCCCTTGTCTCTGACTCTGCAGTGCCTCCTGCAGGTGGTCTATAAGAACAATGACTTTAAGCTGGAGCTGTCCAGGCTGGCCCGTGAAGGGGACCCCAAGATGAAGCTTCAGGGCGATCTGTCTTTCCGCTGCGAGGATGTGGCCGCCCTGGACCCGGTGACCTTCGAGAGCCCCGAGGCCTTTGTGGCCCTGCCCCGCTGGAGCGCCAAACGCACGGGCTCCGTGTCCCTGGACTTCCGCACCACCGAGCCCAACGGGCTGCTGCTCTTCAGCCAGGGCCGCTGGGCAGGTGGGGGCCAAGGAGGCCACGGGGCTGCCCGGGCCGACTACTTCGCCATGGAGCTGTTGGACGGCTACCTTTACCTCCTCCTGGACATGGGCTCTGGGGGCATCAAGCTGCGGGCATCCAACCGGAAAGTCAACGATGGGGAGTGGTGCCACGTGGACTTCCAGAGGGACGGGCGCAAAGGTCAGGGGGCCCTTGGGAGGAAGAACCCCACTGCCATCTTTCATTCCCTCCCTTCTTCCCTTCTCTCCAGCTATTTATCACCTTCTTGTTTTTCCCTTTGAAAACATCAAGCCCTCACCTCTCTTCCCGTCCCTTTGAATTTCCTGACCTTCCTCTTCCTCGGGAGCTTCCAATCCGATCCAATCAAGCAATAGAATGGAATAAGCATTTATTAGGCACCTGATGTATACAGGGAACTGTGCCAAATGATGGGGTTCATGGGGTGATATTTAGACTTAAAGGGGATCTTATAGGTGTAATAATTAAAAATTTCTACCCAGATATATATTTTATAAAGTGTATTAGGAAGGGTAGACAATCATTCCTAAGTAACCTGGCCACGTGGTACCTAGCCTGCATGTATCTTCCTCCTTTTCCACTCACCTGCCTGCTCTCTCTCTTCTCCTCGTGGTTCTCCCCTTGTTCTTCTCATCAGTCTCCCCCGATTCTGCCCCAAACCTTAACTTTTATTGACGTACTGAATGTACACCGATGCAACCCTGGTGCAACTGTCGTATGTCAGGAATGTTTGATAGACAGGTAAAGTTACTCAGGAAGGGGAGGGGATGAGCTTCCTTGACACACACTCCCCCCCATGATCCTTTGGGAGACCTGTCTCCCCAATGGATCATTTAAATATAAATATCTTATAACTCTAAATACCTTCTAGCTAAAAATACATACAATATTGCATTTTTTCCAAGAGAGAGTTACAATAGTTAGAGATGGGAGTAAAATACAAAAACTGATTGATAGACGTATTGACAAAATGCCAATTGGGGGCAGGCCCCTTTGACATACGAGTTTACATTCAGAATAAGTATGTTCAATTCAGTTCATTACATCCCGAAGTTCATTCTGAATCTTTTGATGCAGTGTGTGGCTTCTTCAGGCATCTTTACAGCACCTTCTCCAAAAGGATCCACCTTCTTGATTTTGGGTGTTGGCAAGTTTCTTTTCCTGAAATTTCTCCAAAAAATTTTAAACCTTGAATTTTAGGATAATTACACAAAGGGGGAGACCGATGAGAGGACCATGAGGAGAAGAGAGAGAGCAGGGAGGTGAGGGGGAATGAGGAAGGGACTTGCAGGCTAGGCACCACGCGGTCAGGTTACTTAGGAATGATTGTCTACCCTTCCTAATAAACTTTATAAAATATATATCAGGGTAGAAAGAAATATTATCATTTTTAATTATTACAGAAGTCTTCTAATGAAGCCCCTTCATTTTACAGATGAGGAAACTGGTCCAGGGAATGTACATGACTACCGAGAGTCATGCTGATAAGTGGCAAAGCAGAGATTCAAACCCAGATCCTCTGACTATGCTTTTTCTGAAATAAGCAAACCTTCTAGAACTTTTTGTTCTATCAGGATGATGTTCTGTGTTCATAGATGTGTAAATGCCAAGTAAGCTCAAGGGGACCAATGAAGGGGGTGCCCTGTAGATGCCTTAAGTCTCTAGCCTTGAGTGAAGCTAGAGCATCTAAGAGGGAGGAGAGAGGAGAGGCACTTCTAGCATCACGGACAGCCTGTGCCAAAGCATGGAGGCTGGAGATGGAGCTTCAAGTTTGGGGAACAAGTGAGACCATCAGGATGATGTGCAATTGGGTTGGAAGCCCTTGGGGAGTCCTGCCTCGCTCTCTGTCCCACCTCCTTCCCTGCCATTCCCCGATCTCCCTTCAGTTAGGGGATATAAAGTAGGCGCAGTGAATATAATATTTGCTATTCGTGCAACATGCATTAATTAAGTGCCTACTGTGTTCTGGGCACTGGGGATGTGAAGAGAGATAAAAGAGCCTTTGCTCTCATGGAACTTCTATAGTACATTGAGATGTGCAAAATGCTTTGTAAACCATCTCATTTGATCTTTACAACATTCTGAGGTTGGTACAAAAAGAATGTTTAGCTCAATCCTACAGATGAGGAAACTGAGGTAGACAGTGGTGAAGTGGGTCATGAGGTTAGTAAGGATCTGAGGTAGGATTTTAACCAAAGTTGCTCATCGATATCATCACTAGGATTCTGCCTTTCAGGATGACCCAGGTTCCAGCTCTGTGCCTGCAGGAATATAATTTTGTTTTGATGAGCCTCAGTTTTCTAATCTATCAAATGGGAGAGGGGTAATTAGCACCATAAGATCCTAGATCTAGGGCTAGAGAGAACCTCAGAGGTCATTGACTTTAAAATCCACTCCCCCAAATTACAAAGGGGGAAACTAAGGTCCAAGTAGGGGAAGTGACTTGTCCAGGGTCACATGTTGGATCCTAGATCAGAAGTGGAAAGAACCTCAGAGGCCATTGAATCCTACTCTTCCATTTCACAAAGGGGAAAACTGAGTCTGATAGAGGGGAAATGACTAGTGTAGGGTCATACATAAGATCCTAGATCAGAAGTGGAAGGCACCTTAGAGGCCATTGAGTCTTTACGGAGAAGGAAACTGAAGCACAGTGAAATTATTTTGTCTGAAATCATATAGGTAGTAAGTAGAAGACCCAGGATTTGAATTCAGGCCCTCATATGTGAAAATTCCATGCTCTTTCCATTGTCCCACACTACCTCTCTTACAGGATTTAAGGGGGGGGATGCTTCACAGATGCCCTGGGATATGGGAGCTAGAACTATCACTGTTCTTAGTTGGAAGCAGTGAGGTGTGACAGGGGAATGGAGCACTGGACCTGGTGTTAGGAAGACCTGAGTTCAAATCCAGTCTTAGACACTAGTTGTGTGATCTTGGACAAATCACTTATACTCTCCCAACCTTGGTTTACTAATCTGAAAAATGGGGATAATAATGGCATCACCTGCCCCACAGGGTTGTTGTGAGGGTCAGTAAAGATGCTCTTAGTAATGTCCTTTGTGAGCCCGATGCTACTGTGATGGCTAACTGTGATCGCTCCCTTCACATTAACTTCCTTCTGGGTCAGTGGATCGAAGAAGCAGACCTAGAGATGGGACGTCTTGGGTTCAAATGTGACCTCAGACACTCCCTAGCTGGGCAAGTCACTGAACCCCCATTGCCTGGCCCTTACGGCTCTTCTGTCTTGGACCCAATACACAGTGTTGAGTCTAAGTCAGAAAGTAAGGTTAAAAAAAAAGAACTGGCCACAGCCTTGGAGCTTCTGCTTTTGATGCTGGACTAGCCATCTCTCTTCTTTCCTTCTCTGATCCTTGATAAGAATACTAACTCCCAGGGCTGGAGCACAAGGACTTCACAAAGTACTTTTTGCCCAGCAAGCCTGGGATCTGTTGGTGGTATGTTTGTTTTTATACCCATTACATAGATGAGAAAACTGAGGCTTAGGGAGGTTATGTATCTTGCCTGGGCGCTGTAAATAGTGTAAAATAAATATGGACTAGAGATCCCGGGTTTCCTGCCACCTTCTCCCTAAAAGCTTCTTTTGATTTCCTAGCTCTTAGTCCCATTTCTCCAAACTCCCTTGTCTATTGGCTGCATATACTCCTACGGCACCCCTCGGGAGCTGCTTCCTGACTCCTGCCCCCACCGGCAGGTCGGGTACCCCAAAATTATGGGTTCTGGGGTAACCCTGCGGGGCTGAGAGTTTGCTCCAGTAATTGTTGCTCATTGATTGAAGAGTTTGCCAGCTAGAGTTAATTAGCCTTTAGACACAAGTATGGTAAAAACAATGGTTAAAAAAACCACGTGCCCCCCCCCCCCAACAAGGGACGTGCTCTCCCATCAGCCCATGCAGCGCCCTCAAGCCTAGAGAGCTCAGGTGGCCAGAGGGTCCTTCCTGACGTGATTGGAAGTCCTCCTCTCCCCTGTGGAGTCCTTGTCCCATAGTGCTTGGGCAAGTGTGGTTCTCCCTTGGGTTCTAAGGCTCGGGGCATCTAGAGGAGGCAGCCTTTCCTCGAGTGTCCATCTGGATCCACTGCTTGTTATTTCTTTGGTTTCTTCAATGACTTGGCCGACGGAGGTGGGTAGAAGCTGGGAAATGGCCATGTGGGTCTAGTTCCTTCAGGTGCTCCTGTAGCTTCGTTCTCAAGGCAGGTGCTGGAATATTTCAGTTGAATCTCCTCCTTGGATGTGTCTAATTCTTTGGGCAGATCCCCAAACATTACATCGTCCGATATCATCCAACAACAAGACGCCCTTCATTCCTTCCCAGCTTGATTAAAAAAACCCAACCCTCACCTCTGTCTTAGAATAATACAAGCATTGACTCCAAGGCAGAAGAGTGGTAAGGGACAGGCAATGGGGGTGAAGTGACTTGCCCAGGGTCACCTAGCTAGGGAGTATCTGAGCTCCAGATTTGAACCCAGAACCTACTGCCTTCAGGCCTGGTTCTTTAGCCACCGAGCCACCAAGCTGCCACCCATTAACTAAGTTATTGACACCTAATTTGTGCCTTTGAATATTTCTGAAGAGGGCTCACACCTAGTTAACACATTTGATTAACTGTCTCAATCAACTAAGTGTTCTCCCTTGATAAAAACATTAGGATGCAGATCTTCTTCTTAGTCTCTCTCTTGGAGGTTGGGGAAGTGTGAAATATTCCTCTTACAATTGTCCTTGAGGGCAGGAAATAGCCTACTTTTGTTTTTGTACCCCCCCCCCAATACACTCCAGGTGCTTAGTAAATGTTTGTTCAGTGAGGATCAAAGGAAAATTCAGAGTTCCCCCAGCCTCAGTGGAGACCTAGAGAGCTGTAGGTCCCCATGACTAGTGTGGGGCAGCCAAAGAAGAACACCAAATAATTTTCTCTAGGAAGATTGAAGGAGAGAGAATGCTTTCATTTATGGTTATTGGTCTTTCTGGGGGGAGTGGCTTTGGAAGAGAAGGACCCTTAAAGGCAAAGATCAATTAATCATTATTTATTTATTTATTTTAAAATGAAATGAAAATTTATTTTAATTTAATTTTAAAATGTTAAATTATTTCTTTAAAAATTTAAAATGTATTTTAATTTAATTTTAAAATGTTAAATTATTTCTTTAAAATTTTAAAATGTATTTTAATTTAATTTTAAAATATTAAATTATTCCTTTAAAAATTTAAAATGTATTTTAATTTAATTTTAAAATGTTAAATTATTTCTTTAGAAATTTAAAATGTATTTTAATTTAATTTTAAAATATTAAATTATTCCTTTAAAAATTTAAAATGTATTTTAATTTAATTTTTAAATGTTACATTATTTCTTTAAAAATTTTAAATTTATTTTAAGTACTGGTTCCAAGGCAGAAAAATGGTAAGGACTAGGCAATAGGAGTTAAGTGCCTTGACCAGGGTCATACAGCTGGGAAGTGTCTGAGATCAAATTTGAACTCAGGACCTCCTAGGCCTAGCTCTCCTGAGCCACCCAACTGCCCCTAATCATTATTTATTAAACTCCTGCATTTTGTGGGGACTTTGCTGGGCACCAGGGATACAAAAAAATGAAAGGAATCCTGCAGGCTCCCTCTCTCAGAAGACACTTTCCTTACATCGGAGAGACAGTGGGCATCCGAGAAATATATACAAGTGAGATCTGAAATAATTTGGAGGCAGAAAGGAGCAGGCATGAGGGGCTTGTATTGAGCCTTGAAGTGGGCTCTGGGTTCTGAGAGGCAGAGGTGAGGAGGGATGGCGTTCCATTGAGGAGCCAGAAGACACTCCACATACAAGGAATGCCAATTAGCCCAGTTGGTCTGGAGTGTATTATGGACAAGAGGCAGTCTTGTGTATTCTGCCCGGAAGGACAGGGTGAAAGAAGGGCTTTAAGTGCCAGACAAAGGAGTTTACGGTTTATTTTAGAAGCAAGAGGGAGCTGCTGAACTCTCTTGAGCAGGGAGGGGCATCAGACCTGGGTTCAAAGAGTACCATTTTGGCAGTTGTGTAGAGGATGGATTGGAGAGAAGAGAGGCAAGACAGAGGGAGGCCAATTAGGGGGTGACTGAAATAGTTCAGGAGAAAGGTGCTAGCCTGAACTGGAATAGGGGTGTGGGAGTGGAGAGAAGGGGTACAGATGGGAGGGGGTGCTGTGGGGGTGAAATTGACATTACTTGGCAATAAATTGGATATGGAGGAGGAGAAATAAAGGGAGTCAAGGCTGAGCAGGTGCCAAGCTTGGGCAATGAGTAGGATTGTGCTGCCCTAAAAAGAAATAAGAAGGGAAGAAGAGCAGGTGGAGAGGAGATGATGATGGCTTCAGCTTGGAGTTTCAGCTGAGTTTGGGTGCTGGCAGCAGGTGTAGGAGGAGATATCCAATAGAAGTTAGAGAAGGGAGAAGCTAGGTGGCTCAGTGGATAGAGCCAGGCCTGGAGATGGGAGATCCTGGATTCAAATTTGACCTCAGACACTTCCTGGCTGTGTGATCCTGGGCAAGTCACTCAACCCCCATTGCCACTCTTCTGCCTTAAAACAGAAGGTAGGGGGCAGCTGGGTAGCTCAGTGGATTGAGAACCAGTTCTAGAGACGGGAGGTCCTAGGTTCAAATCTGGCTTCAGCCACTTCCCAGCTGTGTGACCCTGGGCAAGTCACTTGACCCCCATTGCCTAGCCCTTACCACTCTTCTGCCTTGGAGCCAATACACAGTATTGACTCCAAGACGGAAGGTAAGGGTTTAAAAAAAAAACAGAAGGTAAAGGTTTAAAAAAAAAGAAGTTGGTAAGGAGTGATGGGAGGTAAGGGTGGATAGATTGATCCAGCAGGCAACTCCAGCTCTGATTACTGAATGCATGGAATGAGTGATTCCTGGGAGTTATGGAATGTAAGAGGGAGAGGGGGGTTCAGGAAAGCAACCATGCTTAGGGAGAGAGAAATGCTGAACCAAGAAGGAGCTTGAGAAGCTGTCAGATGAGGCAGAAAGAGACCCAGGAGCGTGGATGAAAAGAATTTATTAAGCATTTGCTTTGCACAATGCTTGGCACATAGGGATAGAGATAGGGACTGGGCACTTTCATGCCCAAAGAAGGTGAAGAAACTCCTTCTGCCAATCCAGGTCAGTGCCTTCCTTTCAGCTTCTAGATTTAGGAAGATGCCCAGAGCACTAAAAGCAAGAATTCTTGGGACTTGTGTTTAAAAATATTTTAATAACGTATTTTTGGTATAATTCATTTCCTTTGCAGTGTTATGAATTGTACTTTATACATTGAAAACCATTATTCTGAGAAGGGGTTCACAGGCTTTACTAGATTGCAAAAGAGGCCCATGACACAAAGAAGGTTAAGAAAACCTGACTTGGAAGTTAAAGGACTTGCCCAAGATCACACAGCCAGAATGTGTCAAGCAGAACTTGACCCCCAGGTTTTTCTGATTGAACATATACCAAGTGCTCATCATCCATCTATCCATCCATCCATCCATCCATCCATCCATCCATCCATCCATCCATCCACCTGTCTGTCCATCCATTCGTCCATCTGTTTGTCTGTCCATCCATTCGTCCACTCGTCCATCCGTCCAACTGTCCATCCTTTCATCCATCCGTCCATCCATCCATCCATCCATCCATCCATTCATCCGTCCGTCTGTTTGTCCATCTGTCCATCCATCATCCATCATCCATCCGTTTGTCCATCTGTCCATCCATCATCCATCATCCATCCGTTTGTCCATCTGTCCATCCATCATCCATCATCCATCCGTTTGTCCATCTGTCCATCCATCATCCATCATCCATCCGTTTGTCCATCTGTCCATCCATCATCCATCATCCATCCGTTTGTCCATCTGTCCATCCATCATCCATCATCCATCCGTTTGTCCATCTGTCCATCCATCATCCATCATCCATCCGTTTGTCTGTCCGTCCATCCATCATCCATCCATCCAAAGTCCTAGGCACTGTACTAAGCCCTGGGGATAAATAAAGAAGCAAAATGGTCATTGCTGTCAAGGAGCTCACAGGCAAAGCTACTCCATCTAGGGGAGTGGTGGTCAGGGAGGGGGCTGTTGCCTTGGAAGTTACTGGGAGGGTCAGTGGAGCTCTAGGGAAGCCCTTTAGTGCGCCCAATGGTAGTTGCTTCTGGTAACAGTGTATTCACTATCCCAGAGAAAGTGGTGGAGAGTGAAATGGGGAAGCATATGGGAGGCAGAGGGGATCCCCAGAAGACGCCGGGGGTGAATCATGGCTGAGTTTGGGGTCAGGGAGACGTCAGGGGCCGTCACTGAGCAGCCAAAGCTCAATGCCCGGCCTCTGGAGATACGGCTGGGAGGGTGTAGCAGGGTGAATGTCACTGGGCGGAGGAAGGAACTTGTGGAAGCCACTGGAGGCCTGAGTGCTCACGGAGTGGTGGGGTTGGCAGTGTCCCGGAGCCAAAGGGATTTGAGAGTCCATTGAGGACACTTTGTAGCTCCACAAGGATTCTCCAAATGCATTCTGGGTAAGTGGTCTTGAGCACTTTGCTTGAAGACCTCTATTGGGAGAGCTCTACCCACGACCACCCAAAGAGGCCCATTCCACTGCTGCGCGGCCTCACAGTGGGAGGAAGTTTCACTTTCAGAGGGCTGAAATCTCTTTCTTTATCCCCCCCCATTCTTCCAAGTTCTGCTCCTTGGGTGGCAAAGGACAAGTCTGATTCCTCTTCCTTAAGTCAGGTTTCCAGATACAGCCAACTCCCTCCCCGAAGCCTCCCTTCTCCTGGCTAAACGTGCCCAGTTCCGCCAGTCTACTGGCCCTTCAACCCTCTGCTTGAGTCCTCTGAATGCTTTCCAACTTGTCATCATTTCTCTCCTCAAATGTGTTCTGGGGGGGATTTGGCCAGAGCAGAGGACAGTGGAATCATCACTCGCCCGGTCCTGAAGACTGCGCCCTTCTTAATGCTGTCTAAGATCACCAGGAGGATTTTAGGGACCACGTCTTAGCTGATTCATGTTCAGCCTGAAGTGCATTAAAAGCCCATGATAGGGGCAGCTGGGTTGCTCAGTGGATAGAGAGCCAGACCTAGAGACAGCAGGTCCTGGGTTCAAATCTGGCCTCAGACATTTCCTAGCTGAGTGACCCTGGGCAAGTCACTTAACCCCCATTGCCTAGCTCTTCCTACTCTTCTGCCTTAGAACCAGTACATACTATGGATTCTAAGATGGAAAGTAAAGATTTTTTTTTAAAAATCCATGATTTTCAGTCACACCAACATCTCTTGATCCGACATTCCTTGATCGTGAATTTGGGGAGTTGGGTATTTAACCCAAGGGTGAGACTTTATATTTATCATTATTTACTCAGTTTCATCTGATCAGCTTCCCTCTGCACATGATAATCCATTTACCACCTCCGTGCCTGGTCTAGACTGTCCCCCATGCCTGAAATGCTTTCCTTCCTCGTCATTCACTTTTGGAGCTCACAGCTTTTTTCAGTGCTCCCTCTTTCAAGAGGCCTTTTCTGCATTCCCAGTTGTTAGTGCTGTGAATTTATTTTGTTTCTATCCTGCTTTTACTTTAGTTGTGAACCTATTGTCTCCTCCCAATAGACTGCAAGCTTCTTTTTTGTTTTATATGCTTTTGCTCTGTTTATTGATCTTAGTCCAATTGTTAAAATTTTTCAAAACAATTTCCATGGTTACGTGCTTCATGTTCTCTCCTTCCCTCTTTCCTCCCCCCTCCCAGAGCTGACAAGCAATTCCACTGGATTGTACATACATGTCTTATCACTCAATACCTATTTCCATATTATTCATATTTATAATAGAGTCATTTTATTTTATTTTTTTAACCCTCACCTTCTCTCTTAGAATCAATACTGTGTATTGATTCCAAGGCAGAAGAGTGGTCAGGGCTAGGCAATGGGGGTTAAGTGACTTGCCCAGGGTCACACAGCTAGGAAGTATCTGAGGTCAGATTTGAACCCAGACCTCTGATCTCTGGATCTGTGTAATAGAGTCATTTTAAAAAATTCAAACCCCAAATCACCATATAAACAAGTGATAAATCACATGTTTTCTCCTACATTTCTGCTCCCACAGTTCTTCCTCTAGATGTGGATACATTCTTTCTCATAAGTCCTCTGGGATTATCCTGGATCATTGAATTGCTGTTAATAGCAGAATCAGTTACATTCGATTGTACCACAGTGTATCAGTCTCTGTGTACAATGTTCTCCTGGTTCTGCTCCTTTCACTCTGCATCAGTTCATGGAGGTCTTCCCAGTTCTTATAGAAATCAAGCAGTTCACCGTTCCTTATAGCACAGTAGTATTCCATCGCCATCAGATGCCACAATTTGTCCAGCCATTTCCCAATCGAGGCACACCCCCCCATTTTCCATTTTTTTGCTCTGCTATAAATATTTTTGATTAACAAAACCTTTCCCATTTGTTTTTATCTCTTTGGGGTACAAGCCTAGTATTGCTAGATCAAAGGGAGTGCATTCTTTTAAAGTCCTTTGGGCATAATAATGTAAGCTTCTTGAGGGCAGGATTGGCTCATTTTGCTTTTGCACTCTCCCTGCCCAGCATACTGTCTGGCACATAGGAGGTCCTTGATAAATGCCTGCCCACCAATTGATACCAACCAGCTCAGTGAGATCTTTTGGGGCCCTAACCGTGTTATCCAATGTTTTGGCTGTTCCCCCCAGTTTTGTGCCATCCAAAGAATAAATTAAATTCTTTAAAACCAAAGATTGAAGCTAGATCTCTGAGGCACTCCACTAGAGACCTCTTTCCAAGTTGGTATTAATTCATTCATGAAGACTCTGGCTCTTGCCTTCCAAACAGTTCTGATGCCACCTCTCCACATCATCCATCAAGCTCTGCCATCTCTCAGAATAGCCTGAAAAGCTCTGCCAAAAGCAGCAGAGGTCAAGCGGGATGAGCATTGAGAAAAGGCCATCAGATTTAGCATTTCAGAGGTCAGTAGTGACCTTTGAAAGGGCTCTTGCAGGAAAGTGGGGGGTCAGAAGTTAGACTCTGAAGGAGCTGAGGGGAGTGTGGGTGGTGCAGAAGGAGGGAGTAGAGGGTGACCGAAGAGCCAGAGCCAGACAGAGCCAGAGAAAAGAGTAGTGATCACTGGAACAAGGTCCTGAAGGAGATGGGAGAGGGATGGGATCAAGGAAGAAGCAATGAGATTAATTTGGACTGTAAGAAGAAGTACCTCTTTCCCTGGTACTGGAATATAGAAGAGATAATGGATATAGAATGCCATTGATATGTGGTAGGGTGCTCAAGATTAATTCAATTCCATTTGATTAGCAATCAAGTGTCATGGGGCAGCTGGGTGACTCAGTGATTAAAGAGCCAGACTTGGAGTTGGAAGGTCCTGGGTTCAAATGTGGACTCAGATACTCTCTAGCTGTGTGACCCTGGGCAAGTCCCTTAACCCTGATGGTCTAGCTCTTACCACTCTTCTGCCTTGGAACCAATACCAAGTATCCAGGCTAAGGCAGAAGGTAAGGGTTTATTTTGTTAATTATTAAGTGCCTCTGAGGTGCCAGACACTGTCCTGGGTGCTGAGAGTAAAAACAACAAAACAGCCTGTTTCTTGCAAGGGCATCTCAGGTGGGAAGGCATGTGCTGAGAGAAAGGGTCTGGGTTCAATGGGGGCCTGAGGGCAGAGGAGAGCTTGGGACAGCTGGTGGGGTCTGTGTGGAAGAACGAAAGGATCCCACAATGGGGGAGGTTCCCACCGACCCTATGAATTTCCAAGGACTCGGCACACTCTTCGGTGACTCCTTCAGCAGCGATCAGTAGCAGGAGAGGAGGTGACCCCAGCAGGGATTAAACCAGAAGGAGGAGGCAGGAGGGGGTTCCACAGGACACTGTTTCCTCCTTGTTGGAACTGGGTGAGTGGGGGGAGGTTGGAGGAAGGAAAGCAAGATCAGAGTAGGGCTGATGGGCTGGAACATCACCGTGGGTTCAAGGCCTGGAAGGAAGAACAGGTTTAGGAAGAGTGAGGCTCTGGGCGGGGTGGCAGAGCCGGGGACTGGTCAGAGATGGGGCTAGGGGGGAGCAAAGCATGGGGAATGGTAAGGTCCTACAGGTGGCCACCTCATGGGTGCCTGAGATTATTGGCTTATTGTCCAAATGAGGCTAACAGTCATAGAAATAGATGATGTTGAAGAACTTGGGGTCTGCATTTGGAAAGATCCTTAGCATGCATACAAGTTATTAAAGCTGAGGCCAGGAGTTGGAGTAGACAGGAAACCTTGGCCCCAGATGTTGGACTCTGAGGAAGATGGGAGAGGGGTCTGGAGGAGGACAGATGGCAGTCCCCTGGATGCTGGATGGGGTGATATAAGACTGGAACGAGGGGGTAGCTGGGCAGCTCAATGGATGGAGAGCCAGGCTTAGTGATAGGAGGTCCTAGGTTCCAATCTAGCCTCAGACACTTCCTAGCTGGGTGACCCTGGGCCAGTCACTTCACATCATTGTCCAGCTTTTACCATTCTTCTGCCTTGGAACCACTACACAGTATTGATTCTAATATGGAAGGTAAGGGTTAAAAAAAAAAAAGGATTAGCACAACAGGGGCAGCTATGTGGCTCAGTGGATAAAGCACCAGGTCTGGAGACAGGAAGTTCTGGATTCAAATCTTGCCTCAGATACTTCCTAGCTGAGTGACCCTGGGTGAGTCACTTAAGCCCATCTGTCTAGCTCTTGCCCTTCTGTCTTAGTGTTGTTATGAAGACAGAAAGTAAGGGTTTAAAAAAATGAAACAAGCTTGGAAAATGAGAGAGGTCATAGTGGTTCCCACCATCACCGCCATGTTCTGTCCTGGTTAGATCATGCTTGTGTTTGGTTCTGGGTGCCATAGTAAAGGGTCTGGATTGGATTCAAGTAGAGCTGTCATTTAGAAGAGAGATTTGGTTTGTTTTAAATCCTATTTCCTCATCAATAAAATGGACTTGGAGTCAGAAAGACTTGAGTTAAAATCTTGCTTCTGCCGCTTACTGCTCTGTGATCCTGGACAAAAGAATATATATATAGATATATGTATATATCTAGATATATTTTAATTTAATTTTTTACTTAATTAGTCAATTTAGAATATTTTTCCTTGGTTACAAGAATCATGTTCTTTCCCTCCCCTCCCCTTTGTAGCCAATGCACAATTCCACTGGGTTTTACATGTGTCATTGATCAAGACCTATTTCCATATTATTGATATTTGCACCAGGGTGATTGCTTAGAGTCTACATCCCCAATCATATTCCCATAGAACCATGTGATCAAGCAGTTGTTTTTCTTCTGCATCTCTACTCCCACAGTTCTTTCTCTGGATATGGAGAATGTTCTTTCTCATGAGTCCCTCAGAATTGTCCTGGATCATTGCATTGTTATGAGTATCAAAATCAGTTACATTTGATTGTACCACAGTGTATCCGTCTCTGTGTACAATGTTCTCCTGGTTCTGCTCCTTTCACTCTGCATCACTTCCTGGAGGTCATTCCAGTTCATATGGAATCCCTCCAGTTCATTATTCCTTTGAGCACAAAAGTATTCCATCACCAACATATATCACAATTTTTTCAGCCATTCCCCAATTGAAGGGCATCCCCTCATTTTCCAATTTTTGGCCACCACAAAGAGTGCAGCTATGAATATTCTTGGACAAGTCTTTTTCCTTATTATCTCTTTGGGATACAAACCCAGCAGTTGTATGGCTGGATCAAAGGGCAGATAGTCTTTTAGCACCCTTTGGGCATAGTTCCAAATTGCCCTCCAGAATGATTGGATCAATTCACAACTCCACCAGCAATGCATTAATGTCCCAACTTTGCCACATCCCCTCCAACATTCATTACTTTCCTTTGCTGTCATGTTAGCCAATCTGCTAGGTGTGAGGTGATACCTCAGCATTGTTTTGATTTGCATTTCTCTAATTCAGAACACTTTTTCATGCATTTATTAATAGTTTCTATTTCTTTATCTAAAAATTGTCTATTTATTCATGTCCCTTGCCCATTTATCAATTGGGGAATGACTTGATTTTTGTACAATTGATTTAGCTCTTTATAAATTTGAGTAATTGGATCTTTGTCAGAGGTTTTTGTTATGAAGTTTTTCCCCAATTTGTTGCTTTCCTTCTAATTTTGGTTGCATTGGTTTTGTTTGTACAAAACTTTTTTTAATTTAATGAAATCAAAATTCTTTATTTTACATTTTGTAATTTTTCTAACTCTTTCTTGGTCCTAAAATCTTTCCTTTCCCAAAGATTTGACAAGTATATTATTTTGTGTTCACTTAATTTACTTATAGTTTCCTTCTTTATATTCAATTCATTCACCTATTCTGAATTTATCTTGGTGTAGAGTGTGAGATGTTGATCCAAACCCAATCTGTGGACAAATGTATATTCATCTTTCTCAGCCCATTTTCCTTAAAAGTATATATAATTTGGATCGGGGGAAGGAAAGTAATACAGAGGGAAAAACATATAAATATTGAATTAATTTAACATAGATGGGATGAAGGAAAGGGAAATGGGAAAGGGTGAAATCTGAATTCTTTTACCCACTAAATAAACATTATCTGACTTACACTAGACTAAAACCTAAGTTATCTAAAGGCAAGTCCAACAGGGGATCAGTATCTCACAAAGAGCCTTGGTGAGCCAGAAACAGGAATCCCAGGTGTAATGTCCACAGATGGTCTCTTCCAAGTAGATATTCCACTCTTCAATCACTGTCCAGCAGAAGACTGAAGAATGACTCCACACAACAGCCAGTAGATATTAAAAAACCCAGTATCTTGATGGATTTGTTTTCAAGCTGATACACACATACACCTGTCTCTTTCCTCTTTCAAGTCCAGAGTGTCAGTTAATCAACTGTCCCTAGGAATTCTGACCCAATCAGGCTCAGAAAAATTCTGTGTCTCATACCCCTATCCATCATTCCTTGCACCCTTTATTTTCCATTGCTACAGTCCCCCCTTTGCACAAAGCCTAAATTGTGTTGAAAACACTATTTTGGCATCTGTGCACAAACTAACTTACTTACAGTTTACCTAAACTAAAATATCTACCCTAATTAACAAACCACCTACACTCAACTATCTTAACTTATCTAATAACTATCCTATTCTAGGGATTTCATCAAGGAAAGGAAAAAAGGGATTAAATAATGAACAAGTACAAATTTCAAACATACGCAAAAGCACAAGCAAATAAAATCAAAAACAAAAGAGAAACACAACTTCTATGCAAACATTAAACTCATAAATACCTCTCTTATCTACTAATACGAAATATACTACTACTATTGTAATGCATAACAGCAAACTTAGAGACATTTTTAAAAAATTACAATAAACACAACATTGTATAAATTTTACACAGAAATTAAATCAAAACACTAAACTCACTTATGCAAATTACATGTAACAATAGATTAAATTATACATAAGTTATCTATTTACATAAGTTTTACATATATACATATACTACACACAATATATACATGCACGCTATACTCATATACACTTCATATTTACACCTATGATACATATATTTTACATATATATACACACTAATACAATTTTACAATTCTAACTATTATACACACTATTTACATATATTTACATATGTATTTACAATTTTGTGTGATATGTGATGTTATATGTTATTTGTGTTAAGTACATTATGTATGTTATAATGTAAGTCAGTAC
The DNA here is from genome assembly GCF_027887165.1 of Monodelphis domestica. Taxonomy (NCBI): domain Eukaryota; kingdom Metazoa; phylum Chordata; class Mammalia; order Didelphimorphia; family Didelphidae; genus Monodelphis; species Monodelphis domestica. The sequence continues at coordinate 9,080,130 of NC_077232.1, forward strand.
CTTATCTTATTTATCTTAAATTTTAATCTTTATCTATCTAAAGCCCTATCTTAACAAAATTCTCCTGTCTACTTATATTTCTATACTAACCTAAGTATCTACCTAATTTTTATTAGTAACTAACTAATTTGTAACTACTTATGACATTGTTAGTACCCTAACTATACATTGTTTCACTCATTCACATAGTGAATCAATGTAACCTAACCATGTTTATGTATTTGTGTTTACATTATATGTTGTTATTTTTACTATGTTATGTTGTTTTGCTAGTGTTATGTTAGTGTTACTGTTATGTTAATGTTATGTTACTGTTGCATGTAATATACTTACCACTCCTTGTGATTTTCCTTCTTTTCTCATTTCATTTTACTTGAAGAGTTTTTCTTCTCCAACTCCATGGTAGCAAATATATTTATGAATGTTTGTAAATATGTGTTGTTGTTTTGTGTTATAATACATTACTCCAAAATTTAATTCATTAGTTCATTAATCCTGTGATCCTTTTCATTGCAAATTTCTCAACGTCTTTAAACAAGTTTTCAGTCTTTTAACAATGTCCATTAATTTCCTGTATTCTCTTCTTCATCTGCATTGTCCTCTTCCATCCAGATGTCCTCTTCCACTGGAATGATCCTCTCTTTACTGATCTTTCTGACTGCAGACTCAATTTGACTGATGATTCTCACTTTCTACTATTTATTCTTCAATTTCTTCTTGTCCAATAATTTGTACATTTTCATTATTTATACCATGTGCTAATTATATATGTGAACAATGATACCATGAGTCTCTATCCAAAACTTTTACCGAAGATGGAGTGACTAACATAATGGTGTAAGGACCCACCCAACTCTCTTGTGTTGCTGATGTTTTAGCAAAATGTTTAACATATACCATATCTCCTGGTTTGAAATTCTGGAGAGAATAATCCAGTGGACCAGCTTGGATCAATACTGGCTCACCAAGGACTCTGTGAGATACTGATCCCCTCTTGGACTTGCCTTTAGATAACTTAGGTTTTAGTCTAGTGTAAGTCAGATATTGTTTATTTAGTGGGTAAAAGAATTCGGATTTCACCCTTTCCCATTTCCCTTTCCTTTGTCCCTTCTATGTTAAATTAATTCAATATTTACATGTTTTCCCCTCTGTATTACTTTCCTTCCCCCATCCAGATTATATATATTTTTATCAGTTTCTCTAAAATGGGGGAATACAAGGGGGGGCCCTGATGAACTGGGCTGGCCAGAGAGGCCTGGTGGAAGGTAATGGAAGAGGACACCCCTGTCCGTGTGAGTTGGGTATGGCCGGGCTGCCTTGGAAAGCAGTGGGCTGCTCCCTACACATTCAAGCTAAGGCTGGGTAATCCCAGGCAGGAATCGCTTTCTGGCTGATTTCTGTAGTTCCCAGTATAATGTGGACGGAATGCCCCCTGAGCTTCCCTGGGCTCGGAAAGGCTGGGACCTGAGCCCAGCCCATTCCTGCCGCTTTCTTCCTTGAGTAGCTTCTTTTCCTCACTGGGGTGGTTTTCTGCCCCTAGTCCAGGCTGCCCAGCCTGTCCTTCTCCTGGTGTCTGAGCAAGTGGCAGATGTCCCCGCTTCTGCTGGTTCAGGTTGAGCTGTCCCTGGAGCCCCTCTGGCTGTCCAAGCTTCCTTCTGCCCTAATGTTCTCTGCCTCTTTTAGGAGGTCTGGACTCCCCTGGAGACCCAGAGTCCTTCTTCCTTTCTGGACAGTTCTGGGAGGCATCCCAGACATTCTGGCTTACAATCCAATACTGCCGAATGTTTACAAAGCAGAAGAGCAGTAAGGGTTAAGTGACTTGCCCAAGGTCATCCCACTCAGCAGTGGCTGATATGAACCCAGGACCTCCCATCTCGGGCTTGACTCACCCAGCTGCCCCTCTAGTCCTTGACCTTTGAAAGTTAAGCCGTAGTTGTTTAACAGACACTGAACAGCAGGACAAAAATTAAAGTATGAGGTGGAGGCAGCTAGGAAGCAGTGGAAAGAACCCAAGATTTGGAATCAAAGGACATGGGTTCAAATCCTGATCCCTTTGTGATCTCAGGCACACCTCTGAATCACAAGACCTGCATTCTGGTTTTGTCACTTAATATTTAGCATTTATATGGCACTTTATCATTGGCCAAACACTTTTTATATTCTCATCTGAGCCTCACAACCACTCTGGGAAGGAGGTCCTTAATATTATGATCCCCATTTTACAATGGAAGAAACTGAGTCAGAGGTGAAGTGACTTGCCTAGGGTCACACAGTCAGTAAGTGTCTCAGGCTGGATTTGAACTCATGTCTTCCTGACAGTTGTGGCTCCCCCTAACTGTGTTGTACTAGACTCAACCTCTAGGCCTGTTTCCTCATCTAGAAGATAACAAGACTGGACTAGATGACCTCTGAGGTCCAAGTCCTCAGAACTGTAGCAAGGGAAGGTACAAAGTACAAAGTCCAGGGTTGACTGTGGCCTCTGTCTCCTCATCTGCAGAATGGGTTTGGACTGGATAATCCCTGAGGCTCTTTCCAGTTATCAAATCCTATCTCTCGAGGGCTGGCAGAGGGACGCACTCCCCCCTATTGTGTCCTCATTTCACCAGTCTTTTCCCAGCTCCCCTCCATGCCCCTGTTCCTTCCCTGCTCCACCCCTCCTTCATCCCTTTCTTGCCCCCATCCTCCATCTAGCTTGCTGTCCCTTGCCTCCTTCCATACCTCCCCCCCCAGCCCTCAACACCTCCTCAAACACCCACTGATGCCCTCTTCCTTCTCTCTCTCCCTTGGTCCTTCAGGCTCCATCTCGGTGAACAGCAGAAGCACCCCCTTTTTGGCTAGTGGGGAGAGTGAGATTCTGGACTTGGAGAGTGAGCTGTATTTGGGGGGCCTCCCTGAAGGGGGGCGGCCAGACCTGCCGCTGCCCCCCGAAGTGTGGACGGCGGCACTCCGGGCTGGATACGTGGGCTGCGTTCGAGACCTCTTCATTGACGGGCGCAGCCGGGACCTTCGGAGCTTGGCCGAAGCCCAGGGCGCTGTGGGGGTTGCCCCTTTCTGCTCCCGAGAGACCCTGAAGCAGTGTGGAACAGCTCCCTGCCGAAATGGGGGCGTCTGTCGAGAAGGCTGGAACCGCTTTGTCTGTGACTGTGTTGGGACAGGCTTCTTGGGCCGGGTTTGTGAGAGAGGTAAGTCTGGTTTGCCTTGGGGCGCCCCGCTGGTCCCTGCCCCTCATCCCGGTGCTCTCTGCCCTTCAGGGTCCCTCTTCTCCCCCACCTCATCCCTAGCCAGCATTATCCCCCATACCTCTCCCCCGCCCAGAACCCATAACACCTTGCCCTTGTCCTCCTTGGCATCTTCAGATTCCTATCCCTGCTCTTCCTCCCCATTCGGGTCCCCCCAGCCCAGCTCTGTTCTAGATGCCCTCCCATGCCATTGTCTTGTTCTTTCTGTCCCCCACAGGGTCCCTCACTCATCTCCACATGCCCTCGGCCCCCCCTTCGTCCCTCTTCTCTCTCCCCCTTTGGGCTTGCCCATCGGCCCCTTGACACTTCTCCGGCACCCTTCTCTCTCCTGTCCCCTCTCCGCCCCATGCCCCCCCAACCCCCCATAACTGCTCTCTCCCTCTTTCCTGGGGCAGAGGCCACGGTTCTGAGCTACGACGGCTCCATGTACATGAAGATCATGCTGCCCACAGCCATGCACACTGAGGCGGAGGACGTGTCCCTGAGGTTCATGTCCCAGCGTGCCTACGGCCTCATGATGGCCACCACCTCCAAGGAGTCAGCGGACACCCTGCGCCTGGAGCTGGATGGGGGGAGGATGAAGCTCACCGTCAACCTTGGTAACCCCCCTCCCCCTCCAGTGGTGACCCCGACCTTGCCCCGGCCCCCTCCCCTTCCTCTGGAGAAGCAGGGAGGGCGGGGGGCTGTGGGGACACAGCCAGAGAGAGGCAGAACGCGGGGAGACGCCGCCGCCTGCGCTGGCACCCTTGGAGCTGTGACATACAGCGTGGATAACACCATCTGCCTGTGTGCGTCTGGGGCGCCGTGTACACAAAGAGTCCCGGTCAGGCTAGTCCCTGACTCATAGCACGCTCCCGGGCACCAGCCCCCACCCTTGGGCCCCTGCGCATACATGACAGGCAACAAAGGGATGAGGCGGGGGCAGCACTGGGGTGGATTGCCCCCATGGCTGCCGGGGTCAAATGGCAAAGCAGGGATGACAGGAGCCCGTCCACCCCCGCAGCCTTGGCTGCCTCAACTGGCAGCTCGCAATCCATTCATCCCATTTTACAGATGTGCCAATGAAGTCTCAGAGAAGTGGTCCAAGGTCACACAGCTAATGGGGGCCAGAGGTGGGATTCGAATCCAGGTCTTTGCTGAATTCAAGGCCAAATGTCTTAATAAGACTCCACCATAGCCTAGACTGGATGCCAGAGAGAGATGGAGATGATGATTAAAAATAACAACACAAAGGCCCTCCTTATCATTATGGAGAGGCATCAAAGAGCTGTATTGTTGGGACAGCTGGGTGACTCAAAGGATTGAAAGCCAGGCCTAGAGACCAGAGGTCTTGGGTTTGAATCTGGCCTCAGTTACTTCCTAGCTGGGTGACCCTGGGCAAGTCGCTTCACCCTCATGGCTTAGCCCTTACCGTTCTTCTGCCTTAGAACCACACACAGTATTGCTTCTAAGATGGAAGGTCAGCGGTTAAACAAAAAGAGCAGAGTTTGGGGTCATACAGCCTGGCTGCTTACAGCCCCATTTACCTCTGTGCCTCAGTTTCCCCAGCTGTAAAAAGGCTGGGGTTGGACTCCGTGATCACTAAGACCCCTTCTGACTCTCAGTCGGTGATCTTAAGCCTTGCCTGGGTCCAAGAGCCCCCTCGGTGCCAGGGTCAGTCACTGGGCCCCATTTTGTCTGTGGAGTCTGTGGAGCAGGAAGTACTTAACTGAGGCGTTGATGGAATAAAGGTCTGCATGTGATACAGGCTGCTTTGGGCAGTCTGGAGGTCAATAAGCACGTATTAGACACCTACTGTGTGCCAAACATGGTGCCAAGCACAGGCCAGCCCCAAACAGGGTCCGGATAAACAGTCCCTGCTCTGGGGGAGCTCCCAGGCTAATGGGAGAGGAGCAATGGGCTAAGAGCCAGGGACAGACAGATGACATCCTTTGGGAGTGATCAATAGAGGGAGCCACTAGAATGGGAGAAGAGGTCTTCCTTTGGAATCAAAGGGCCTGGGTTTGAATTCTGGCTCTGCCTCCACTTCCTTGGTGAGCTCCAGCAAATGAATTCCCTTCTCTGGGTTTCCATTTACTCTTCCATAAAATGAGGGGGTTCAAGTGGCTGATAGCTAAGGTCCCTCCTAGAATCTTCCATTTAGCTAGATGAGGAACTCTTCTGCTTCCTACTCCCCCCCCCCCCTTTCCTTTGGCTCATATGGGCCAAGAGAGCAGACAGGAAACTGAGACGGGGTCACTGGTCACTCCCTAATGGGACGCTTCCTGGACAGATGTGAGCCAAGGACTTTGAGGCAGCTTAGCTGGGGGGTGTCAACAGGCATCAGCCAAGGCTCTGGATGCACACATTGGTGGAGGCAGATGGTAAAGCACAGAGCCACTGTGGGGGTCCCCGGGGGCAGGAGGAACATAAACCCTGGTGGAAGGAGGATGGGGGTGGCTAGAGGTGGGGTGGAGGGCTCTGTGCCCATCGGAGGGAACCTGGGCTTATACAAGGTGAAGGAGAGAGGAAAGAGACAGAGGGGGAGAGAGAGAGACAGAGGCAGAGACAGAGACAGAGACACAGAGAAAGGAGAGACAGAGAGAGGAGAGAAACAGACAGACATAGAGATGAGAGAGGCAGAAAGAGAGAGAAGGAAGGAGAGAGAGACAGAGAGACAGAGACAGAGACACAGAGAAAGGAGAGAGACAGAGAGAGGAGAGAGACAGAAAGAGAGAAGGAAGGAGAGACAGAGACAGAAAGAGAGACAGGCAGAGAGAGAGAGACAGAGAGACAGAGAAAGGAGAGAGACAGAGAGAGGAGAGAAACAGACAGAGATGAGAGAGACAGAAAGAGAGAGAAGGAAGGAGAGAGAGACAGAGAGAGAGACAGAGAGAGAGACAGACATAGGGATGATAGAGACAGAGAGAGATAGAGAGACAGAGAGAGATAGAGATAGACAGACAGATGAGAGAGACAGAAAGAGGGGGAAGGAGAGACAGAGAGACAGACAAGGACAGAGAGAGACAGAGAGAGAGACGGAGGCAGAGGCAGAGACACAGAGAAAGAAGAGAGACAGAGAGGAGAGAAACAGACAGACATAGAGATGAGAGAGACAGAAAGAGAGAAGGAAGGAGAGATAGAGACAGAAAGAGAGACAGGCAGAGAGAGAGACAGAGAGAGAGACAGATATAGGGATGAGAGAGACAGATAGAGACAGAGAGAGATAGAGACAGACAGACAGATGAGAGAGACAGAAAGAGAGGGAAGGAGAGACAGACATAGAAAGGAGAGAGAAAGAGAGAAGGAAGGAGAGACAGAAAGACAGAGAGAGAGGAGAGAGAAAGAAGAAAGGATGAGGGAGAGGGAGAGAGAAGGGGAGAGAGACAGAGAGAGGGAGGGAGAGACAGAGACAGAGAGAGAAATCAACAGAAAAGACTGTTTTGAGGCTACTCAAGAAGTGGGTCCTCAATCAACCACCAACCAATGAATCAATCAGCATTTATTAATCACCTGTCAGATGACAGGCATTTTGCTAAACTCTGGGGATTTAGAGCTCAAAAGAACCTTCAAGGTCCCCAGCTTAACCTCATTTAAAAAAAATTCAAACCCTTTCCTTCCATCTTAGAATCAATACTGTATATCAATCCAAGGCAGGAGAGTGGTAAGGACTAGACAATGGGGGTTAAGTGACTTGCCCAGGGTCACCCAGCTGGGAAGTGTCTGGGGCCAAATTTGAACCCAGGACCTCCCATCTCTATGTCTGACTCTATCCACTAAGCCACCCAGCTTCCTCCTTATCTTAACCTCATTTTAACAGATCAAACCCTCAGAAAGCACTTATCAATCCATGGACCATAACAAATGATTGTAATGGCCCTACTATGTGGCAGGTGCTGTGCCAAGGTACTGGGTGCTTGTCCTCAAGGAGCTCCCATTCTTTGGGGACCCCCTACCCTCTGAGATGTTCCTCTAAGAGTCCCACCCATTCAGAGTGTTGCTCAGACATGAGGTCTTCAGTGGCCCCACAGCACTGACCCTCAGACAGGGGCCTTCCAGGCCTTTCCTTCCCTCAAGTTGGGAGGACCATGTGGCCTTGAGTAAATGGCTCCCCATCTCTGTGCCTCAGTTTCCACTGGTATAAAACAGTCATAATAGCATCAGTTCACATTTCTATCATGCTTTGGCATCATTGACTGTTTCCATTCTACGGATGCTGCTGCTGGGGCACAGATCTGCCCTGGGTGGCAGGACTAGAAGTCCTGAGGCTGTTGGGCCACACGGCTTCCGAGGCTCCACCCCAACACCTGGGCTGTGAAAATGGGCAGCTTGTCCTTCCCCTGGCCCTGAGATCCTGCGCCCCAGAAGATCTGAAAAGCAGATGAGGAGATGCACCCCGTGTGCACCCCTCTCCCTATGCACACGCCACAGAGGGAAGCTCTCAGAGAAGATTTAGTAAGGAAACATTCAGGCCAGGGAGAGGATGAGGAGGGAGGCTCCTGCTTCAGAGAGTCCATTCTTGGTACATCCTTAGACCATGCAGGACATATTGTAGGGCTGGGGGAGGGCCAGAGTCAGCAGAACCAGTGCCAGCTGGTGTGAGTCAGGGCCCTGGGCTAGGATCCCATCTCTCTCTAGATTTTACCAGCTTGGCCTCGGGTCATACCTTCCTCTCTGGACCTCAGTTTCCTCATCTGTAAAATGAGTGGGTGGTGACCTACAGGGTCCTTCTGGCTCCAAATATGTAATCCTGTGACCTGGGCCCAACATTTGTTCCTTATTCCTTGAATGACCTTGGGTAAGTCTTTTCCTCTCGGACCCTAAGTTTTCTCCTGTGCAAAATGGTGGGAGGGAGGACTAGATGCTTCCCCTTCCAGCTCTAGCCCCAGAGATGGAACATGGTTGGCCTGGGCACACAGCCAAGGAACAACCCCATCCCGGCCCCAGCCTGGCACATGTGGGCAAACAGAGGGTTGGACCGGGAACCACTTCTTCCATGGAGCCCACCCAGGGAACCTCGGGGCACCCCATGAAGTCATGGACTTGAAGTCTGACGACCTGGTTCCACTTCCTGGGGCAAGTCCCTTCAGCCCTTCCTCTCTGGATCTCAGGGGCTGGTCTAGGGGATTCTCGGGGCTCTTGGGACACACTCAGATATGATCTCTACAGCTCACTCCTTGTAGAGTCTTGGGAACATCTTTTACTCTCTCTGGGTCTCAGTTTCCCCCTCTGAAAAAGAAGAGAATGGGACCAGAAGGCCTCTCAACTCATCCACTCACTGGGCACCTAGCACTGTGCTAGGCACCCTTGAAGGACACAGAGGAAGTCGCAGATGCCCTGCTCATGCTGTTACGGTTTTGCCAGGAGTGAAGGTCATCATGGGCTACTGCAGTCTGGGAGGGCTTCATGGAGGAGAGGGGTTTTGACCTCCGCTTTGGAGAACAGATGAGTTTTGGCACAGGGGCCCTGGCTCCCTGGTTCTTCATTGCACGGTGGGAAACATGCCTTGGTGAGACCTCAGCCCAGCCCCAGCTGGTTTGCCATTGAGGGGTCTCTGCCTTGGGCTGCAGACTGGAGCCAGACTCTTCCACCAGGAGAGGGGCCAGGCTGTGGCCCGGAACACGTGCACTGCCCCCTGCTGCTGCCCCCCTTTGGTTCCTGTCATATATTCACATGGGCCCCAGCTGACTCCCTGGTGGCCTGGCCTTGGGTCCCTGAGGGGGAGGGGCTTTGTGTCCTTCCTGGGGAACACTGGCTGCCTCCTGGGCTCCCAGGCCTGCCCAGGGGCTGCTGTGTGCTTCTGTGGGCCTTCTACACTGCACAGCTCCAGGGCTGGCGTCTCTTCCGATGCCCCCTCTGCTGGGCGCTCTCCCTGGCCCTGCCCAGGGAATCTGTTGGGGCTTGCTTCTCCAGAAGAAGGGGCTTCCTCCCCCCTCCCCCCTCCCGCCCCTATTTCCCGAGTGGGAGAGGAAGGGGTCAATCCCCCTCCCTGATGGGGGGGCTGCCCTCACCCCCTTTTTCTTTTTTGGACCCTTCATTGGTGAAGACTCTGCTGGCCCCGAGAGAGCCCCCGGCGACCCCATCCCAGAGCCGGCACCTTCTCCCGCCCTCTTGTGTCTTCCCTTCGGGTCTGTGCTGGCCTCCCCTTGCCTCTTGTCCTTAAAGCTCCTCCGAGCTCCCCTCCCCTCCCCCAGTTCCTTTCTTGGTCCCACCTGATCTTCCCAACCTTCCTGCCCTCCCTCTTCCGCCTGCCCCCGGCAGATCTTGGTGTCCCCCCTTTGCTCGTCCTTCCTCTCCCTCCCACCCGCGCCCTTCCGTGCCGGCTTGTAGGCTGGGGTCCCGGCTGCTCCCCCCACTCTTCTGCTGCGGTTGACCGAGTCGTGTGGAGCTCAGCTATATGGCCCGAGGGGCTGTCGGCCCCCCAGAGCCCCAGGGGCATGATGGGAACCCGCAACCCTGGGAACCTTCTGGGGCCTGGGGAACACCAGAGCGCCCCGCACCGACACGCACAGTTTAGACTCGGGCAGCGACCGGGCCGGAAGGAGCCGCCAGCTCGGCCTGGGTGTCTGAGAAATGAGTTCCGGCCAGGCTGGACCTACCTGGCGAGGTCCGGTCGCCCTGCGCGCCGGGTTTGGGCCATGGAGGACGCCCGTTTAGTTCCTCTTGCCGCCTCCCCCCACCCGCCAAGGGAGGGGCTTTTGGAGCGCAGACCTCACCCTATTCCCATGGAAAGAAAGCCTGGTGTTCCCTAGGGTGGGAGGTTTCAGGAGGGTGAGGGACCGACCCCTGGGACTCTGGGAAGCCGTGGCCACGGGGTGGGCGCCTGGGACGGAGCCCCAGACTTGGCTTAGAGCCTGGGGGTGGGGACAAGGAAAAGCCGCCCCCCAGGCTTCTAAGTGGGCATCGCCCATGGCTGGAGGCCCTGGGGCCCTGGCCCCCTCCTGCCTTTCCTCCCACTGACGTTGGGGAGACTGCAGGGGGTGCCAGGCCCCCCACCTCCTAGTGCCCCCACTGTATGACTGGGATTCCCAAGGTGCCCCTCTCCCCCAGAAGTGAGGGCTCTGGACTTCTCTGAAGAAGGGAGGGCCTGGGCCTTCCCTCTACAGAAGTCTGGTCACCCTGTCACCCCCGCAACCCTGCCCCCAACTCTGAGGGACAGGACGGGGAGAGGACACCTGGGCACGCATGGTCCCCGGAAAGTGGCCCCGGGGGGACCCCCGCCCGCAGATTCCCGGTCCCTGTGAAGGATGTAAAAAAAAAAAAACTTCTTTTGCCTTTTTGTCTCCCCCCCCCCCTCTGCCCGCCCCATGGGCCCCCCAGACTGCCTGCGCGACGGCTGCGCACCCAGTAAGTGGTTTCCCTCTTCTACTGAAAGCCAGGGTGGGGAGCAAGATATTGGGGTTGCAGAGCCTCCGAGTGGGCTCTGGAGGGGGGAGATGGCGGGAGTGGGGGAGGGGAACATGGGGGGGCGCGTGTGTGCGTGGGGGGCGGGGATCCAGGAGAGAGGGGGGAGCAGAGAGGGAAGAAAGAGGCAGCCCGAGGGCAGGACGCGCTCTCCGGGTCCCCGTCCTCGGCGGAGGCGCCCGGTGGGGAGCAGGCAGGGAGCTGGCTGCAGTTCCAGAGCCGACCACAGCGGGGAAGGCACGATGCGTGGAAAGAGCCAGGAGAGTCTGAGCAGGGAGGGGCTGCTTGGGGATCTGCTCTGGGTGACCTCTAGCGCCAGACTGGGGCGGAGGTGGGAAGCGGGTCCCGCGGCTGCCGCTGGGGGCAGACCCCGGGGAGTAAGACGTCCGGCTGGGTGTCTGTGCTCGGGTGCTTCCCCCAGCCCAGCCTCACTGGCGCGTGTGGGTGACTGTGTGCCGGTACACACTCGGACGAGGCTGGGGCTCCCCCTTTCCCTGGCCGCAACCCCTCCCCCCAGGCCCCAGCGAGGACGGAGGGCCGCGGTATTGGCCAGAGACATGCCGGGTCTGGAAGTGCCCTCTGACTCATCAAAGAGTCATTCAATTAAGCTCAGGGCTCTTTAACCGCTAAGTGGATTGGATTGTCTTTTAATCTTTGGAAAATTGGCCATCTGGGTCTGGCCAACATGGCGGCCCTGGCCCACCCCGCTGCAGTCAGGCGTGCTGGGCTTGTGCAGTGGGGCGGAGGGCTAAGTGGGTTGGGGATGAAGGCTGCCCATGGCGAGGCCAGGTATATCCGGATGATCAGAACGTGGGTGCTGGGTCTGCCAGGCGAGGGCGTCACAAGGGAGGCTTGTCAGGGGCGTTTGGGACCAGTTAGAAGTGTGTGCGGGAGAGTGTGGTGAAGCTGGGCGTTAGGCGTGCAATAACACCGAGTATGTAGGTGTATGCATGGCATGGCTGTGTGGGGAGGCTCCATGCCTTGGGGCTGGCTGTGTGTTGAGACTGTGTGTCTGGGCTGCCTGGGTGCGATTGGGTCTGCGAGTGTGCCTGGCATGCTGGGGACGCAGGCGAGGTTGAAGGCGAGTGTGGGCCGCCGGGTCGTAGGGCACGTTGGTGCGGCGCACACGCTGGCTGTGTGGGCCCCTGCTCACCCCCCCCTCGGTGCCGCAGGTAAAGGCCCCGAGACGCTCTTTGCTGGACACAAGCTCAATGACAATGAGTGGCACACGGTCCGTGTGGTCCGACGTGGCAAGAGTCTGCAGCTGTCCGTGGACAACGTCACTGTGGAGGGTAGGTGGCTCTGGTGTGGAGGGATGGCCGCCGGTCTCAGTGCCTCTGTGCCCCTTGTCCGGCTGATACTGCAGCTGTGCGAATGGCCCCTTTCCAAACGCCCCCCCCCCCGCCCTACTTTTACTCTTGCTTGGCATCAGCTGGCTTCCTTGTCCGGGGGACACTTCCTTGTCCGGGGGTCTCTAGACCCCGAGGCCCCTTCCCAATGTCCACTGGTCCCCTGGCCTCGGGAAAGGCCGTGTGGCACAGTGGGCAGGGTGTGAGACTTGGAGACAGGGTTCTTGGATCTCTTTGTACCTGAGTGTTCTCATGGGTAAACTGAGGTTCCTTCTGGCTCCTCTGAGCCAGCTCATCTTCCCCTCTGCCCAAGGACCTGCCTCTTCCTGTCTGGGTCGAGGCGCCGCTCCCGGCATCGAGAAGTGTGGCGCGTTGAAGGAGTACAAGGTTCGGAAGCACGGAACCTGGATTCCGATCTGGACTCTGATGCTCAGAACCTTGGCGGGTGTCAGCAGGGAAGCCCCTTCTTTGCGCCCCCATGAGATGAGAAGAGTTAGGCAGGGACCCCTCCGGAGCCCGGGGATTCCTCTTTAGCTAGCTGTGTTTCAGCCAGTGGCCTGGTTTCCTTTGTCACAAGCACGGCTCTGAGCAGGGTCCGCGGCAGCCTTCCCCTCCCTGGAACCTTCCCTAACCAGGCCCTCCCTTCCTCCTCTCTGTGCTCCTGGAGCAGGGCAGATGGCCGGTGCCCACACGAGGCTGGAGTTCCACAACATTGAGACGGGCATCATGACCGAGCGGCGCTTCATCTCCGTGGTGCCCTCCAACTTCATCGGGCACCTGAGTGGGCTCTTGTTCAACGGGCAGCCCTACATGGACCAGTGCAAAGACGGCGACATCACCTACTGTGAGCTCAATGCGCGCTTTGGCCTGCGCGCCATCGTGGCTGACCCCGTCACCTTCAAGAGTCGGGCCAGCTACCTGGCGCTGGCCACGCTCCAGGCCTACGCCTCCATGCATCTCTTCTTCCAGTTCAAGACCACTGCCCCCGACGGGCTCCTCCTCTTCAACTCGGGCAACGGCAACGACTTCATCGTCATCGAGCTGGTCAAGGGGTGAGCCAACCCGCTCCCCCACCCTGGGCCGTTTCCCTCTGGGTGCCCCGGCCCTCTTGCCTCGCATCCCCATGGGCGGATCCCCATGGCCTTGGTGAGGGTGCCTTTTGCGGGCAGAGACATGGCATTGATGCCAGGTTTGGATCCCACTGGCCCAGCTCCCATGGCTTGTAGGTCTGCCCCCTTTTTTCCTTCAGGGAACTCGAGATGCATCTCTATGGAGATGTCACCCAGGGTCCCCCTGCTCCCCAGGTGTAGGCTTGCACGGGCCCCAAAGGCTCATTTCCTTGACTCTATGCCAGTCTCCCCCTCTCTCTGAATTCCGAGGCAATCTCCAAACTCAAGCTCGAGCCACTCAGGTCCAGGTTTCCCCAGCGTGAGCAATGGTCCCCCATTCCTCTCCCAGCACTCCGGATTCCAGTGCGTGTGGGCAGGACAGCCTTTATTTTCATCTCCTAAACACTCACAAGGTCCAAAGGACCTGAAGCCAGCCTGTGGGCACAGAGAGGGCACCCCCATTCATTCCAGCTCAATTCTGTTCACTCCGCATTTGCTGAATGCCCGCGATCTGTTCAGTATCCTGCTAGAAACCCCGGGGACACAAACTCCCAAAGGAGACCCCCTCCCCTCCTCAGCTCACATTTCAAGTGGACATTTATTAGGCACCTGCTGTGTGCCAGGCCCTGAGCTTTCCCCCCATTAGGCACAGTTTAATCCATTGAAAAGTGCTGGTGGCTGGGGTAGAGATACTTGAACATGGCTGTGCCCTGGGTCCCTGCCCATGGCTTCCTTTCACACCTGCCCCGTTACTCACCTCTCAATTCCAGTGGTTGGTCTCCAGAAGTGGGAATGAAAGGAAGGGGGGGGGATGTGTCCTGGGTCTGGTGTTAGAAGACCTTGCCTTGACCCCTGGCCTGTTCCTTGGGTGATCTTGGGAACTGCCCTGTCTGGACCTCAGTTCTGTCCTCTGTAAAAGGCAGGCAGGTTGATGTCTTTAAGCTCCATCCTTGCTCTCAATCCAGGGAGCATCCTGGCCCCACTCCTACCCCTGGGCTACTGTCACTTACTATTTCTTTTCTGAAGGATGAGAGATCAGATGCTGCAGCATCCTGGGTCCCAGTCCTAGAATCCCGTGGCTAGCTCCATCTCCCCAGCACAAATGGCTCTGCTTTACTGAATATTCCAGTTTTCTCCTTATTTGTAGCCTCCCAGGGCTTTCAGCAGCGCTCTTCCTCTGTAACCTCCTGTAGCTTCCTTGAGTCACAGCCCCCTTCCCTTCCAGATTCCTCCGCTAAGGTTTAGGAGCCATTCCTCTGGGGTTCTTTTTCCCCAGGAAAGTTCCTTTTGCCCTGGGATAGGAGATCCCTTTCCAGCTCCTTTGTTTCCTGGACCAAATGACTTTATCGTTTGGCATCCTTGTGTAATAAACAAAAGATGAAATGACCGAGGAAACAAAGGTTTGATCTGAGCACATCAATTTATTGAGCAATGAATGCCAGTTGCCCAACAAATCGGGACCAGGCCCCTTCCTCAGTTTAGGGTTGGACCCCAAATACAGGGGAAGATAAGTCTTTTACACATAAAAAACAATAAAACAAAACCAATTAATTAAAAGGAAACAATGCAACATTAGGTAATCTGATTTTTAATCAAATGAGAGTAGACTTTCCAAGTTGGGAGGAGGAGAGTAAACAGGTGCAATTCTCTGAATTCTGGAAAAGAGACATCTTGATCCTCCCAAATATCTGCATACAGCTAACAGAACAGAAACAATAACTGCTCAGTACTGGGGCCAGAGAAGACCTATGGGTTGTTTGAGATGCACAACTATAAGAAAAGTCCGTACATCAATCCACATAACTTAGTTCCTTGGTTAGAGGTCCCTAAGAAGAGGTAGAAGTGGTCCATGCTCTCAGCCATGAAGGGTGCAATAAGATTTTCTTCCAGTTCCCACAATTGAATGCATTTTTCTCACAAGATGGAATTTGGACTAGATCTGTGATTGAATAGAACCTAAGCTAGTTTCAGAACTGAATCACAAGATGGAGTCAGTGTGGTATACTTAATTCCCACAATTCACCTGACCTAGTCCCCTCAATTCTTGATCCTGTGCCTCCTTATTTTCAGTCTTCCCACCAATCACACTCCACTGAGATAGATCCTTTTATTATCTCTCCTCATTCTTGCCAGCTGAAGGTCCATTTTTGTACTTCTTGAGTGCCTGTAGCTTCTGTGCTTGCTCTGCTGTTGGCCCTGCCCCACCATCCTCTCCACGTCCTCCTCAGGTCTCTGACCGCCACTGCCCCATGTTCCCCGTGTCTACTTAGTTGTCTTCCTTCTCCCTCTCATGTCATTCCTTGACATCAACCCCTGTCTTTTCTCCCCACCGTGGTCAGGTACATCCATTATGTGTTTGATTTGGGGAATGGCCCATCTCTGATGAAGGGGAATTCAGACAAGCCTGTCAATGACAACCAGTGGCATAATGTGGTGGTATCAAGAGACCCAGGCAATGTGCATACACTCAAGATTGACTCACGTACAGTCACACAGCACTCCAATGGTGCCCGGAACCTGGACCTCAAAGGTAAGAGGTTTATCCCTGATCATCCATCATTCCCCTTATGTGTTCCCCTCTTCGACCCACCGTCCTCCTCCTCCCCTCATCTTTTCATCCCAGTGACCTTCCATTGATACTTCTTATAAAAAACAGCTCCCTCCTCGTGACCCCCCATATTCTCTTCTAGGTCTACTTAGTGGCTTTCCCTTGACTCTCCCCCACCAGTATCCCTTCCCATGACCCCCTTTTGTTCCTTTCTTGTAATGCCCTATCATCTCCCTTTTGATCCTCTACTGCCTTCTCTGTCACTCACCATCATCCCCCATGACTTTCCAGCATCCTTCCAGTGCTCCCCGCCATACCTCTCTGGGATGCCTCTGTCACCCTTTTTGTGGGGATCCCATCCTTTCTCTCAATCCCCCTATTATGTTTCCTTTGGCCTCCCATCGCCCTACCCCATAAAACCCCTTTAGCCATTGTAATGGGTTGAAAATATGAGGGGTTTTTATACAAGGCTGGACTGGATTATTCAAGAGTAGGGTCGCCAGGAATTTTAATTCATTCCAAAGAGATTTATTTTAATGATTTATTTGTAAAATATAGAAAGAATGAAAGTAAGAAAAATCAGAGAGAGAATAGGGTAAGATATCTAGCCTGAGCACTAAGTATTTTACTCTGGCCCCGAGCTCAACCCAGGCAGGACTAAATAGTCCTTAACTAGAGGGGCCTCAGCCTTGAGCCAAGGACCTGGGGATGCAGGGAGCCTCTCTCAAGAGGGGAGACCTCTCCTGAGGCCGGTCCCTTCAGAAACTCCAGGAAAGGAGTCAGCCTTTTTCACTCGCCCCACGTGGTAGTTTAAGGAAAGTAGAAGCAGTCTGAGATCCTCAGTCAGAGCTCCTCCAAAGTCAAGTCGAAGAAGAAAGACTGAAGAGCCCCTCACAGGAAGTTCTTGGCATTTTTAAAGATCGTTCCTTTTCGTCACTTCCTGTGACTTTCCTCCACTTTATGTGTACCAATTACAGCTATAGCTTTGCTTGGGACTGCCCAGGGGGCAGTCAGTGGCTTCTGATTTGTCACCCACCATTGCTCACATGGGTCACAGACCTCCCCCACTCGAAGTATAAGTGGGGTGTATATGGTTTTGGTGATTAAATCTAAAAATGGGCAGAGGAGAGGTCACTTAATCTTCACAGGCAGGGAGAGGTCATTCAATCTTCACGCCATCCTTGGGATTTCCATCATTTTCTCCTTCTGACCCCGATCCTACCCATGTCATTTATTTCTGTGTCCTCTATCATTCATTTCTCCTAGGATGCCATTATTGTCCCTCCTTGGGATTTCCTCCATCTCTCCCTATAGCACCCTCTGCTGTCCTTCCCATAGCTTCTTCTTATTCCCTCTCCCAAGTCTCCCCACCACTCCCCAAGATTTCTCCCATGATCCTTCTTTTGTGGCTGAATGATAGGGACTTTGGGTAGAGGTGAACTCTCCACCTTAAAACCTGGGATAGAGGAGGAATTTGTACACAGACCCTAAGATTTGGGGAGAGCATGTCTCCGAGGGTCCAGAGGAAGGACAGGTACAATCCCCAGAGTTAGAATGTCACCAGAGAAGTAAATTTGGGGTGAATGGGAAGCTCCCAAGGAGGAATTCCGATGACACAAAGGGAAACCACTTCGAAAAAGGAGGAAAAGAGGCAGTGGTCTAAAGAAACCGATGTGGCTGCATAGTGAGCTCATTATCCAACTTGGAATTGAAAAAACCCAGAAGAATAGCTAGCAGAGGGAATAGTAGGAGGCGCTACGCCTCTGAATGAGCCAAGGCTGGCTAGGGAAACTGAGGCCCCCAGAAAGGGTTTGCTTAGCTTCCTTTGGACCCTAATTTTATTGAGGAAAAGAGAAAGATCGCAGAGGGTGAGGAGTGTTATTCCAGGTGGATAGGATGGGGATAAGAGAGGGCAGAGGAAAAGCAAAGCCACCCAACCTTTATTTGTTTCAGTTTTCTCTGCCAAAAGAATACTCTTTGGAATGTAAAGGACAGAACTAAAATGGCTGCCAAGGAGGGAATTCCTAGGAAAAATAGGAAGATCCCAAGGATGCACCTGGCTGCCTTGGATGCACATAAGTCACCAGGCCCAGACTTGAACTCGGGGGAGGTGGTGCTCGGCACCACTTTCGTATTAGGATACAGAACAGGAGAGGGTCTGTGGGACTGGCAAGGAGAAGAGGGGAAGTGGACGGAGTCTGTGGAGTGGAGGCCAGTGAGCTTTAGGTCCTGTTCTGGCCAGATTCCAGACTAGGTTATTAAGGTATCATGTTGGTGGAGAACGGTGCCTTTGAGCCTCCTGTGGGGCCTTGGGTCAGTTCTTGACCTCTCAGGGTCCCAGGTAACTCTGTAGGATTTTATGTTGCAGAACAGTTTGCATTGGTAGAGAGCAGC
Source organism: Monodelphis domestica (assembly GCF_027887165.1). Taxonomy (NCBI): domain Eukaryota; kingdom Metazoa; phylum Chordata; class Mammalia; order Didelphimorphia; family Didelphidae; genus Monodelphis; species Monodelphis domestica. The sequence continues at coordinate 9,098,152 of NC_077232.1, forward strand.
TAGGTGATGCAGTGGATAGAGCACTGGCCTGGAGGCAAGATGACCCAAATTCAAATCTGACCTCCGACACGTACTAGCTGTGTGACCTTGGGCAAGTCACTTCACTCTATTCACCTCAGTTTCCTCCTCTGTAAAATGAGCTGGAGAAGGAAATGGCCAACCATTCAGCTGTCTCTGAGAAGAAAACCCTAATGGTCAGACGTGACTGGAAAACAGCTGAACGACAAAATTGCATGGTTAGAGAGTGTTTCCTCTCTGGGAATGGAAAGGAATGAAAATCACAAGTTGAGTCCAGTTAACAAACCTTTATGAAACATCTACTGTGTGCCAGGCACTGCACTAAGTGCTGAGAATGAAGGGGGGGGGAGGCAAAACCAGCCGCTCCTCAGCCCCGAATAAATGGTTAAAATCGCAGTCGGTGAGTTCTCAGCCAAGCAGCCATGAGCCAGATGATCCCCAAAAGGCGGCGGGGCTCCATCGCGGACGGGGCTTAGCACACAAGCCGTTTCCTCCCAGGAAGGCATCTCTGGCCAAGCAGATTGGGTAATGCTGGAGGTGTGGCTCACCCCGATGAAGACGGAGCTTTTGGCGGGGCCTCGATGGAGAGATGGGGGCCAGGACAGGGAACGGAGGTCTCCAGCCTGGTCCTGGGCCTTCCAGTGAGATGCAACAGCGATAAATGGGAAGACTAAGTTCAGACTTTGTCAGCCAGCCTCACAAGTACAAGCCAAGGGAGGCTGTTTCTCTGAAGAAGCTCCGGGAGCTTTCTTGGATGGCGAGCTCGATGGGAGCCTTCAGCAAAGTGACATGGCAGTCAGTTGGGTCTTAGGTTAAGAGAGGCCCAGTGTTCACAGTGTGCAGCTAGGTCTGGAATCAGGGAGACTCCTCTCCCCGAGTTCAAATCTGGCCTGAGCACTGACTAGCTGTGTGACCCTGGGCAAGTAAAGTCACTTAATGCTGTCTGCCTCCGTTTCCTCCTCTGTAAAATGAGCTGGAGAAGGAAGTGGCAAACCACTGCAGTATCTTAGCTGTGGGACCCTGGGCAAGTCACTTAATGCTATCTGCCTCCATTTCCTCCTCTGTAAAATGAGCTGGAGAAGGAAGTGGCAAGCCACTCCAGTATCTTAGCTGTGGGACCCTGGGCAAGTCACTTTACCTTGTCTGCCTCTGTTTCCTCCTCTGTAAAATGAGCTGGAGAAGGAAATGGCAAGCCACTGCAGTATCTTAGCTGTGGGACCCTGGGCAAGTCACTTAATGCTATCTGCCTCCATTTCCTCCTCTGTAAAATGAGCTGGAGAAGGAAGTGGCAAGCCACTCCAGTATCTTAGCTGTGGGACCCTGGGCAAGTCACTTTACCTTGTCTGCCTCTGTTTCCTCCTCTGTAAAATGAGCTGGAGAAGGAAATGGCAAACCACTCCAGTATCTCTGCCAAGAAAACTCCAATGGGGTCACAAAGAGTTGGACATGACTGAAACACCTGAACCATAACAAGGCTTGTGACTCCAGTGGGGACGGTCTTCCCATTCCCTGCACCGGTCAGACCAACATCTCAGATTCTGCATTCAATTTTAGAGCCCCATCCTAGGAAAGGCATTGCTATGCTGGATAAGGTCCCCAGGAGGGCAAGCAGGACCCCAAGAGGCCTTGAGAGCCATGCGTCCAAAGAATAATTGAAGGCACTTGGGACATTTCCCTTAGAGAAGGGAAGGCTCAGGGGAATACGGGAGATCTTCAAGTATTTGGGGGACTGCCCCATGGGGAGGGGATTGGCCTTGCTCGGCGTGGCTTCTGAGACAAAGCTGGGATTCATCGTTGGGGGAAGCTGCAGGGAGGCTGGCTTGGGCTTCATCCTCCTAGCAGTGAGTGCCGTCCTGAAGCTGAATGGCTGACCTCTCCATCGGAAGTCTTCAGGCCAAGGCTGGACATCCACTTGTTGAATCGACTCTGTGGATCCTTATTCAGCAAAGGGCTGGACTAGACCCTGGTGTTGTCTGGCTCTGATAGTGCGCTTTGGGGTGAAGGGAGACATGGGCGTAAGGGGTGGGAAGGAGGTAGACCTGACCAGCACTCGCAGCTGCCTGGATCTGGGAGGCTGAGGACGAGTTAAAAGGGGCAGAATGATGCCAAGGGGATGGAGAGATGGCGGGGCCCTCCTCGGCAGACACCGGAGAGTTTGTCCTGGGAAGGGGAGAGTTTGGACGTGGCGAATTCCCAATGCCGATGGGAGGGAGGTCTGGGTGGAGACACCTATCAGTTGGTGATTTAGGATGGCTGTTCAAGACTGGGAAGTCTATACGCATGTGGGCTGATGGAAAGACCAAAATATGGGTGTAGACGAGGGTTCAGTACTGAACCTTATGGGGCATTTGTGCTCTGGGGGCTCCAGGAGACGCAGGGAAACTTGAGTGATCAGAGAGGGAGGGGAGAACCAGGAAAGAAGTTTCAGGAAATCCAAGGAAGGCCAAAGGCTCCAGAAGAATTGGGGGCTGACTGCGTTAAAGTGGCACCGTCCTAGGAGCAGGGAGGGAAGGGAGAGAGGCAGGCGGCTGGACTCAGAGCTTCAGAGGACGTCTGTGGACAACTATTATTGCGTGGAACCAGGAAAGCGAAATCTGTTAGTTTTTGAGGAAGGGACTTTTGGGTTTTTTATTTTTTTAATTTTTGGAAAACTACAAACTATCTTTTAAAAAGAAAGGATGTTCAAGTAGAAGAAAGTTGTAGAGAGATCCAGGAGGACGAGGACTGTTCAAGAATTGCTCTCCGGCCAGAGCAGGGACCAGAAAGTGCTTTGCTGGGAGTTGGGGGTTTTGACTCTCTGCAGCCGGAGCGGGGACAGGAAGTCTAGATATTTATTTCAAGGAATTTGGCAGTGAAGGGGAGGAAGGGGTAGGAGCACGGCTCAAGGGGCCGGGAGAGGCGATCGAAGGGTTTTTTGTTTTAAGTGTGGGAGAGAGCTGCTCAGATTTGTGGGTGTCACGTAAAGAACCAGGAGAAAGAAGGAGACTCAGAGGGAGAGAAAATGACCCATATGACGAGGGCCTGTTAGAGCCATGAAGGAATGGGATCAGGTGACGCCCAGAATCTCATAGCTAGAAGAGAACTGACCCAGACTGCCCTCTTCAACCGATCAAACGAGAGACCCTTCAGTCTCTTATTGAAGACCGTTAGAAAGCAGGAGTCAGCCATTCCACTCTGGAGTTTTCCCTTATGAAGAAGTGCTATAGATGCTCCCTGCCTATATGACCTTGAGCAAGTCTCTTCTCTCTGGGCCTCAGTTTCCATAAACGTAAAATGAGGATATTGGATTGGACGGCCTCCAAAGGTCCTTCCAGCTCCAGCTCTGAGCCTGTGATGCTCACAGAGTGAATTTGGAATCTAAGGGCTTGAATTCAAATCTCAGCACTGACACGGACTACTGATGTGACCTCGGGAAAGTATCTTGCTTGCCCTGGGCTTCAGTTTCTTCACCTGTAAATGAAGGAGGCTGCAGGAGGAGACCTCAAAGATCTCTTCCACCATTATGTTGTTATGAATCTAAGCCTTATTTGCCTCCTTGCACATGCTAGCCCAAGAGTGGCACAAGTAGAACAATTCTCTCTTTCAAAGGGCCCAAGGGGGCAGCTGGGTAGCTCAGTGGATGGAGAGCCAGGCTTAGAGATGGGAGGTCCTGGGTTCAAATCTGGCCTCAGACACTTCTTAGCAGGGTGACCCTGGACAAGTCACTTCATCCCCATTGCTGGACCCTTACCACTCTTCGGCCTTGGAGCCAATACCTGGTATTGATTCAGGGCGAAAGGTGAGGGCTTAAAAAACAACAATAACAACAATGGGCCCAGAACAGAGGAGAGGTCACATAGCCATGGGAGTGGGGATGGCTCGGAGGTGTGGAGAAGAGGAGGTCACCTAGCTCATGCTCAGTGCCTTGGATTTTCTTGCTAAAGCAGGAGGTGGGATGTCCAGCTGGAAGAAGGGGGGCCAAGGGAAAAACATCAGCTCCTCTGCCCAGCGCTCCAAGCTCACATCTTTGTCTAGTTCCATTAGCAGCCTTGTGGCCTTGATGGAGGGCGCCATCTTCTCTGCCCTGTCCCCTTCCCTAGCTACTGGCCATCTCCGGCAGTTCCTGCTTGGGGCCAGCCCCCCCTGCTGGACTGGCTCTGGCATGGCCCTTTCCACCCTCTGCTCCACGGATGCTTCCCCGGACGGAGGTGGTCGGCCTCTCTGGACTCAGATTACCAGCTCTGCCCGCTGCCAGCTCTCCTTCCCGCATGACTCGGCATCGCCCGGCTGCCAGCCTGGGAGGAGCTTCCAGAATTCTGTCACTATTGTTTCCCAACAGCAAAACGACTTTGCGCCTACGGTAAAAGAATAGCTCTGAGGAAGGCAAATGGCTTCCTTCCTTTGGGTTGCCGTCACCCTCTCTGCTCTCGGGAGGCCATTTCTCTGCTCCTCACACCTCATCACCCTCTAGAGACATCAGGAGACGGTGCTACCCGGAGAAGAGTCGGGCATGCTTTCGGATCCTGTCTCTGAGTCTTCCTTTGCGGGTGACATTGGGCAAGTGGAACACAGGAAGCCCTTCTCAAAGGCTTCCTTTTTCTGTCTAAGCTCTCGAGCCTCAGTTTCCTTACCTGTAAAATGTAGGCACTGGGCTGGGTGGCCTTGCAGATTTTCCTTCTGGCTCCTCAAGGAGATGTCTGTGGTCCTGAAGGGATAGCAAGAAGGAGCAGGGCTCGGAGGCTGCTGAGCCTCTCCCCACCGAGCTATGGAGCTATCTCAGGGCATCGGAGACTGGATTGGAGGTTCTGGCCCGGCTGTGCCAGGCCCCAGTTTCCTTCAGTCACTGGCTCAGCGGGCTGGAAGGGCTGAGGGTCCTGGAGATGATCTGGGATCTCAGAGGAGAACCTTTGGCCAATGCAGACTCTGGGAAGTTTCTGGGCCCCATGAACGCTGCCCAGTGCCCCACCAGCGTGCGGCCCTAGGGCTTCCTTCGTCCCTGGGCTCAGGCTTGCTCAGAGACCTGCTCCCTCATGAAGTGCCCATTTTACAGGTGGGAACACCTTGGCCCAAGTCACACAGCCAGCAAGCGTTCCCACTGAGATGGCCTCGAAGGTCCCTTCCTGTCCTCGGCCTAGGGTTCCCCCGTCCCGGCACTCCAGGCCCAGAACTCTCCCTGGGAGAAGTGGCGGAGAGCTACCCCCTGCCAGAGCCCGGAACAGCCTCGAGCTTGGCCCAAGTCCTGATCGATGAGTCAATGGCAACCGCTGCTGTTTCCAAGAGCCAGTGAAGCTCTTCCCACTACAGCCTCCTCAGGGAGGCCGTCCAGACCTCTTCCTCTTCCTCTCCTGGGAAGCCCTGGGAAGCCGAAGCGACTTGCCTCGGGCCAAGCAGCAGGTTGCCGGGGCATCATTTGAACCCAGCTCTTGAGGCCACATCCTGGGCTCCCCCCAGCCTCTGAGCCTGCCTCCCACTGGAAGTCCCGCTCCTGTGGCGTGCTTGCCGCCGGCACACTGAGTCAGCTCTCCGTTATCCGTGCAAGCGCGGGGGCCGCAGTGTGGGTAGAGGTGTGGGCTGGTGGAGCAGCCGAGGGCCCAAAATAGCCTCAGCAGCTTGTCTCGGGGAGGGAGGGAGCTCCTGCTGCTTGGGGCAGTGGGACCCGCCTCCCGGCTGCGCGTGGGTGAGGGGCTCCACACACATGGGAGCAGCCTCAGCCCGCCACCACCTTCTGCCAAGAATGTGGGTGGGCTGGCCCTGGCCCGCCAGCTTCTTCCTCAAGACCTTTGGGGACGGGGAACTCATTACCTACAGGGCAATATCTGTCATTGTTAGGAAGTTTTGGGGGACATCCAGCAACTATTTCTGCCCTCTGGACCAAGTGGGGCATGCCTGAACCTCTTCAATTCAGCAGAAGACAGGGCATCCCATGATGAGGGGAGGGGAGGGCATCAAGGCAAAAAATGGCTCCTCTAGAGACCACGAGTAGTGGATAGAGCACCAGGCCCGGCATCAGGAACACAAGTTCAAATCTGGATGTGTGGCCCTGAGCTAGTGACTTAACCCTGTCTGCCTCAGTTTCCCCATCTGGTAAATGGACCTCATAACAGGACCCACCTCCCAAGGTGGTGGTGAGGGTCAAGAGAGAATAATCACTGTAAAGGGCTTAGTAGAGCAGCACGGATGTGCGTGTTCCCTCTCGTTCCCCCTCTTCCCGCAGGTGGTGGGACAGGTTGAAGAAGAAGAAATGAGGGTGTCTAGGGCCGCCCCTCTGGGGAGCCTCAGGGAGACCTGGGGAAGGAGCAGTGGGGGGCTGGGGGAAGGGGGGCCCCTCCGAAAGGCTCTGATGACTGGCGGAGCTGCAAGAGGGGAAGGCAGTGCTGAGCTGGTGGCTCGGGCTGCTTCTGTCTCCCTCCTGGGACGCGGCCGCCGGGCTCCTCCGGGAGGGAAGGGGAAGCGGACGGAGGGCAGCCCAGGCTCGGGTGGGGCTTGGGGCTGGGAGGGAGGAGGCCTGGGTCCCACAAGCGGACGGAGGGCAGCCCAGGCTCCGGTTGGGGCCTGGGGCTGGGAGGGAGGAGGCCTGGGTCCCCCGGAGGGAAGGTGCCCTGGGAGCCCCTGGGACGGCGCGGGAGGCCCCGAGCTCCAGCCCCGGCCCGTCCCGCCCCTGCAGGAGAGCTGTACATCGGCGGCCTGAGCAAGAACATGTTCAACAACCTGCCCAAGCTGGTGGCCTCTCGGGACGGCTTCCAGGGCTGCCTGGCCTCGGTGGACCTCAATGGGCGCCTCCCGGACCTCATCGCTGACGCCCTGCACCGGATCGGGCAGGTGGAGAGGGGCTGTGACGGTGAGCGCCGGCCGCTCCGGGGACCGGGAGCCCCCCTGGCTGGGCAGCGCGCATGCTGGGAGTCCTGGGGGGGAGCTGCTCTTACCTCTCCCCGAGCCTCAGTTTCCTCCTTTTTAAAAGGAGGGGCCAGGCTGGCTCGGATAGGCTTTCACTGTTTTTCTCTGACCCTTTGACCGGAGAAGGCCCAGCCTCTCCCTCGGGTGGCCTCTCCCTGGGCCTCAGCCCAGAGCCCCACTGGGGGGCCCTCAGTTTGGGGGGGTCTTCCCTCGGAGCCAGGAGGCTTCTCTGTGCTGCTGTGGAATTGGGGGTGGGGCTCCCCATGAGCTGAGCCCGGGGTGCCCCTCCCCCCTTGCCCCTTGCAGGCCCCAGCACCACCTGCACCGAGGACTCCTGTGCCAATCAGGGCGTCTGCCTGCAGCAATGGGACGGCTTCACCTGTGACTGTACCATGACCTCCTACGGGGGCCCCATCTGCAATGACCGTAAGTGGGGAGGCCGGGGAGGCTAGGGGGAGGGGCGTCCCGGCCCCTCTGCGGGGAGAGAGCCAGGGGGAGCCCACCCGCCATGCTGCCAGCACGGAGGGCGGCTGTGCCAGGAGGAGTCCCCGAAATCCCAGCCAGAGCCAAGTGCACCCCAGGGTGCCGCCCACAGAGGAGCCCCCTCACGGACGCGCCCGCACTCCCTCAGGCTACACGGGCACGAGTGTGCCCAAGCGTGTGCATCTGTGCCTGGGATGTCGGGGCACTGCGACACTCATAGACAGGCATCAGTCCGGATTAAGCTCCTGCTGTATGCTAAGCAGTGTGGGCGGTGCCAGGGTGCAAAATAGCCAGTGACTCAGCTCGAGGACATGGGTGTGGGGAGATGCGGCAGCTGGAGAAATCAGGGAGGGCTTACTGTAGGAAGATGCCTTCCGGGGAATTTAAGGTGGAGCGTGGCCTTGGGTGGGGAATGGATGGAGTCCTCAGACCAATGAGGAGAAGGTGAGGCGGGGCCAGCTGTGGGAATGTTGGGAGGGACCCAGGGAAAGGTGAGGTGAACTAGGATGGGCGCGATGGAGAGAGTCCAAGAAGTATCGTATCGCCCCTGCTGTGTGCCGGGCACTGGGCTAGGCGCCGAGGGAGCACGGGGGAGAGTCGGGGCAGCCGGGTTCAAATCCGGCCTCGGACACCTCCCGGCGGTGACCCTGGCACGTCCCGTCGCCCCGGTGGCCCGTCTTCTGCCCCGGAATCAATGCTTGCTCTAAACTCCAAGCCCGAAGGGAAGGGTGGAGCCAGCCGAGGACCAGAAAGATGGGGCTGCCGGAAGCACGGCAGGGAAGGCCGGGAAGGCCGTCTGGCCCCTGCCCGCCCCGTAGAAGAGGTTCTGCCCCCCGAAACAGGAGAATTCTGGGAAGGTCGCGAGTTCCAGGGCTCCCGTGGCCAATGGCAGAGCGGCCTGGCTCGGGGTAGACAACTGGGAATCCTGCGCAGAGCTGGGACTTGAACCCTGGCGAGCTGACGAGAGGGACGAGACAGCGCGTGGAGAAAGAAGAGGGGGGGGGGGGGGTGGCCAGGCCAGTCAGGGGGGCAGGACAGGAAGCCGACGCCAAGAGAGGAGCCAGAGAAAGGCGCCCGCCGGCGTGTGCCTGCCCCAGCCCTTCCCTGCGTGTGGATGAGCTTCCGTGTGTGTTCTCGCACCCGGGCCATTCCTGCGGTTCATGGACGCTGCCACCAGCCAGGAGAAGCCGGCTGCTTCCTATGCTCTGCAGAGCAGCCCAGGCACATTCTCTAGAGGCCACACTGGTTCAATCCAGCAGGCATCGATTGAGCGCCTACTGCATACCAGGGGCCAGGGATACAAGGACTCCAACCAAAGGGGCCCTCCTTTCAAAGCGCTCCCATCTTCCTGGGGACCCCCCAGAGGACTCCAAAGCCAGGCATCCCCCATCAGGCCTTTGGCTCCTTGACTCTTCCTTAACTGGTCCCTCCCCTGAGGAGGCCAACGTGGGCAGCTGTTTCCCCTGGGCTGCCCAGGTGAGGCTGGGAGGGAGGCGGCCCTGATCCTCTGCCTGTTCTGGCAGTGGGCAGCAGCCCTTTTTCTCTCTTGGGGGGGCCTGGACGAGGCGACCCACAGAGCTGGGGACAGCCCGGCAGGGCGGAGGAGCGCTCAGCCCCCCACACCGGTGCACACAGCTGTGTCCTGGTCATCTCATTCGCAGCACAGCCCTTCTCCCGGTCCGGCCAGCCCGGAATCCCAGCGTCCCCTGAGCCTCCCATAATTCCTTCTGTGGACTGTAGTCTGGGCTGGCGCAGATCCCTGGCCCAGAAGGCCTTCAGAGGAGTCCAGCTCGGACACTCACTCATTGTCTGACCCCGGGGCAAGTTGGGCCCCTTCTTGTCCGGAAGCTGGACCCAATGGGAGAGCCTCCCTTCGTAGCCCAGGGACTCTCCTGGGGTGGATGGCTTAGCTGGGATGTGGCTGAGATCCTTTTCAGTCTCTGAAATTCCATGTGTCCGGGCCTCCAAGGTGCCCTCACCGGGGCAGTCTGTGCCATCTCCAGCCATGGCCCGATCTCCCCACCTGGCATCCCAACCCGTCGAGGGGAGGAGGCAGCAAAGCATGGCTTCCATAGAGCTTCCCCGTCCTTGTATTGCAAGTGGACTTGGTGCAGGATTTCCCAGAGTGCAACCTGCTTTCACGGCTCTTCTCATCAGGGATACTCTCTGATCGGCCTTTTTATGTGGCATGGGAAGGGGGGAGGCAATCGTGATTGAGTCCGTTGTGCCATTTCCTACTGGAATGGGGCTGCCTTTGAGATGTGTGTGTGTGTATATAATGAGAACCGCCTTGGATTTGAAACAGAGAGATCTGGGTTCAAATTCTGACCCTGCTACTTAGTAGCTGTGTGACCTTGGGCAAGTCACTTCACTTCTGTTTGCCGCAACCGCAAATGAGGGGGTTGGAATCTAAGGCTCCTTCCGGGTCACATCTTGGGCAGAGGACAGAGGCCGGAGGGGCAGCTGCTCAGGCTCTTGAGATGGTGAAATTCGGCACTTGGGATAGGGGAGGGGAGAGCCTCACGACAATCACCAAAGTGCCAGAGTGGGCGTCTGGCTATTTGTTGCCCTTGCCATGTGCCTGTGTGTGTGTGTGTGTGTGTGTGAAGGGAACGGAGGAGAAGTTGGGTGCCAGTCTGTACGGATGAGGTAAACTTGCTGCTTGCTGGACCTGCAATCCAAAATCCAGTCCAAAATCTGGCCCCTTAGAGAGGTGGGGCTTGGCAGTGACCTCCCTTGGTGTCTCCCTGTTCCCCAGCATCACAGACACCCCACAAATCTCCACTTGGCTCGTATTTTCCCTCTGGCATAGTTGGAAGAACACTGGCTATGTATGGAGGAGAAGACCTGGGTTCAAAGTCTGCTTCTTTTGTGCCCTTGGCCAGACCACCTCCCCTGGCCTCAGTTTCCTCATCTGCAAAATGAAGGGCTTGAATTGATGGCCTCTGAGGTCCCTTTCAGCTCTAGGGCTAGGGTCTAAGATCCTAACACATAGTACCCTAGGCAAGAACTCACTTGGTATCTTGGCCTCAGTTTCCCCATCCATAAAATGAAAGGGTCCATCTCCTTTCAGCTGAATGACCTTTACCTGCCAGTGTTAAGGGAGCCTAGGGACCAGCGTGAGGACACCTAGGTGGAGACTTTGTCAGCTACAAAGGCAGCAGAACAAAATGGAGAGCCAAAGGACCAGGGTTCAAATCCCAACTCCCCCCCCCCCCCCCCATCCCTTGGGTGCCTTCAGGCAAGTCTCTATCTCTGTTCTTTGGTTTCCAAATCTACAAAATCAACGGCTGGACCAGAGGATTTCAGAGGGCTCTTCCAGCTCTGCATCTTCTGGCCACCAGGGGGGATGCCCACGCCAGTGCTGCTGCTCTGGGGCTGGGGCTCAGGTGGGAGAGATGGAGGAGGGGGACATTGCAGGCCTTGGGCATAGTGGTGAAGGGCACAGTGACACTCAGAACCCTGGGGAGGAGGAGGGTTTAGGGATCCTGCCTTTGCTGGAGCACGGTGGGTCTGGCTTCTAGCCTTCCAGGGCTCTGAAGAGTGCATTTTCCAGTGGTTATTCTGTCTGGGGATGAGACTGGAGGTGTGGGAAGAGTTTATTGGAGGGGGGCCAAGAGATGGGGCTTATGGGAAGGAATCCAAGGCTCCCTACCTACCCCCTTCCTTCTCAGGCCATTGAGGGCAGGTGGGCATGAAAGGAAGAGCTCTGGAGCTTTTGGTCAAGTAGGATTTGCAGGGACTTCAAAAGCAAGCCCTTCCCAGGCTGTTGCCTCAGTTTCCCCACCAGTAATCTGAAGGGCACAGCATAATTGATGAACCAAGAAGCATTTATTAGGTTCCTACTAAGTGGCAGTACTGTGCAGGTCCTTGGGTATACAAAGATAAGAATAGAATAAATAATCCTTGCCTTCGAAGTCTACATTCTATCAGGTTAAATAGCATGTACAGAGCTCTACAGTGATTTTTCTTTGGATTGGATCTGACTTACCACTTCATCAGCACCAGGTGAGGAGGTTTCCATTTTTAGCAGGTTAAGTGACTTGTCCAAGGTCACACAAGTCAGGAGGTATGAAAAGGTGGGGTTAGGATTTGGTTTTTCTGCCCCCGGTTGCCTCTCTGTGTACAAAAGCATAGAGACTAAATAGAAAATATATCTGAGGGGGCAGCTGGGGGTAGCTCAGTGGATGGAGAGCCAGGCCTAAAGACGGGAGGTCCTGGGTTCAAATCTGACCTCAGACACTTCCCAGCTGTGTGACCCTGGGCAAATCACTTCACCCCCATTGCCTAGCTCTTACCATTCTTCTGCCTTGGAACCAATACACTGTATTGATTCCAAGATGGAAGGTAAAGGGTTAAAAGAAAAAAAAAGAAAAAATATCAGGCTGTTTTAGGAGGGAGGGCCCTCGCTAGTGCTTGGGCAGGGCTGGGCTGGGGGGAGATATGGAAACGATGCTGAAGGTGGCATCCCAGATGAGTCTTGAGGGAAGTGAGGACTTCTACTAGGGGAAGCAAGGCCGGCTGCTCCAGTGCAAAGACCTGGGGGCAGGAAACAGCAGGTCACAGGAGAGAATTCAGGGCCTTCTAGACCTCCTGCTAGCCCTGTGACCCAGCCAAGTTCTGAGCTAGAATTTCCTTAACTAGTAAATGGGCTTCGGATTCAGAGGTGTGAGCTGGAAGGGACCTTTGCAGCCATCTAGTCCAGTTACTCCATTTTACAGATAAGGAAACGGACTTTTTAAGGTTTTGCCAGCATCATTTGGCCTCACCACAGTCCTGGGAGGTGGTATTGTCCTCATTTTACAGATGAAGAAACTGAGGATCAGGGAGGTCTAGTGACCTTGCCATGGTCACCTGGCACCAGTGGGAGGTGGGAGTTGGACCTTGGTCCCTCTTGGACTGTCCGGCTCACGGGGGTCTTTTAAGGAAAGGGAGTGGGACCAGTTGTGACTGGGAAAGGAGCTGGGGTAGACGTGTTGACTGAAAGCAGCCCTGGGCTCCTCTGGGACTGGCCAGGCAGGAAGCTCCCAATGCCGGGTGGGGGGTTGCGGCTCAGCTTCGTGGAGGCGCACATTTACTTCTCCCCAGGGAGGGAGAAACTGAGGCATCCAGAGAGAACAAGAGTGAGAGAAAGCGCTGATAGCATCCGGAGCCGCAATCCTAAAGCTGGGATTGGGACTGGGTTACAGCCCCGCCCCCACCCCTCCCGCTCGCACACACACCCATCTGGGCATGCTCGCTGCCTCTCTCGGTCTCCATCCTCCCGCAGGCGCTTCGGTTCTTTGGGTGTCTGCCTAGCTGTCTCTCCTTCTCTGACCTCCTTTAGGTCTCCCCTAGCCTCTCTCCTCCTCTGTCTCTGCCGCTCTCCGAATCTCGGAATCTACTCCCAGGACGTCTCTTCCCCTGTCTTCCCTTCAGGCGCTCTTACCACCCCGCTCCTTCCTCTTCCTCCCCCCCTCCCAGTCTCTCTCCTCCGGTTCCCACTCACTGGTATTGATTGGCCTCCAGGCGGTTCCCCTTCCTCTGCTCTCACCACCGGCTCCTCCCTCCCTCCCTCCCTCCGGGGCCATAAATTTGCTGGCGGCTCCTTTGAGCTGTGTCAGTCAATATCCCAGAGCCCAAGGCCTTGGGGATGAGGAAGAGGAAGGTGGCCCATGGGGAGAGGGCAGGACCGAATCGTGGTCCACTCCCGCCCTCCTTCCCACCCTCGGGGGCTCATCCTCCTCCGAGAAGTAACTGAGGGAGGGGGGGGCTGGGACTCCCTTCCTCTCCCCCCACCTTCCTTCCCTCCACCCACACAGCCTTTTTACATCTCAGGGTACCAGCTTCTGCAGGCTGAGAACCCAGAAGACCTAGGTGGAACTGGGTGCTCAGGGGCTTCCCCTCCGTTGGGGCACCGGGTGGAGGAGAGTGCTCCTCGCGGGGCTCTTTTTGTCTTTTTTCCCCTCTCCAAAATGAATTTGAAATCGATAAAAAAGAAAACAGCCCCTACTGGCTCTTCTCCACCCATTCCATCCTCTCTCCTTTTTTCTTCCTCCCTCCCTTCCTCAGGCTCATTTCTTTTATTCCCCCCCCTCCCCCCCCCCCCCCCCGTGTGTGTCTCTTTCTCTCTGTGTGTGTCTCTCTCTCTCTGTGTCTCTCTTTCTCTGTGTGTATCTCTGTCTCTGTCTGTCCCTCCCTCCCTCTCTCTGGCTTTTTGTGTGTGTCTCTGGGTGTGTGTGTGTGTCTGTCTGTCTGTTTGTCTGTCCCTCTTTGTCTCTGTCTCTCTTTCTCTGTCTGTCCCTCCCTCCCTCTCCCTCTGTCTCTCTCTCTCTCCCTATCTTTCTGTCTCTCTCTTTTTCTCTCTGTCCGTCTGTCCCTCCCACCCCCATCCCTCTCTCTCTCTCCCTCTCTGTCTCTCTCCCTCTGTCTCTCTCTTTTTCTCTCTGTCTGTCCGTCCCCCCCCCCACTCTCTCTCTTCAAGTAGGGGGGGTGGGAGCTGCCCACTAGCCTTCAGTAACAGTGAGGGCGTGGGAACGGACAGCAACTGCTCTCCTCAGACACCCACTCCCGTGTTTGGAGCCAGCCGGTCCAGTTTGGAATTCACTTCCCCCCTTTACCAGCTCTGTGAAGTCCCTCAGTGTAACCAGACCTCAGTTTACCTCTGTGTGCCTGGCTGATGATCCATGGAGTCCCCCATTGAATTTGCTGGCACCTCAGGGTGGGGACCTTTGTTAGGGAGGGACAGGTGGGCTGCTTTCTCATTAAGCCTCCTGCCCCCCAGTGTGGAGGCTGGGCGAGATGCCCTCTGAGGGCCTTTTGGGTCCTAAAGTCTTGCCATTCTCTGAGCTCTCTGCAGGGGAGAGGCTTGGGGGGGGGGAGCTTTGGGCAGGCTCTGCTGGGGTCCTCCCTGGGCTGCCCAGGGCAGGGTAAGAGAATCCCCTCTAGGTGGGGAGCCTCCCAGCTGTGGATGGATGTCTTTAGGGAGTTGGTGAGGATCAGCCACACTGGGCAGAAGCCTGACCTGGCGAAGGTGCTGCCCCGAGGACTTTGACTCAAAGGTAGATGGGAGGTGGGGATTGCCTGGGTGGCCAGACTGTGCCAGTACAGAAGAAAACCGGGGCCCAGCACCCCCAGGGAAGCAGAACCCCCACCTGTGGGACGTTGGCTCCCTGCCCCCCCCCCATGCCAAGGTGTGTGATGGCGGTGATCCCAAGTGCGGGCCAGGAACCACGAGGAATACTGCGGGGCCTGGAGGGCAGGGCCACACCTGGGTGTGCAGGTCTGCACGTGGGGGTGCACGCCGTGCACACAGCCTTCACCTCTTCGTGTGTGCACGCCAGCTTGTGCCCACAGCCCAGGGTGTGTGTACGCGTGCATGGCGGAGGCTGGCTTGCTGCACACGCGTGGCCAAGGATGGGGGTGGGGGGAGGAGAGGTGTTCTTGTTTGGGAGGGGAGGGGAGGAATGGTCGGATCTGGGGGGAGAGGGGAAGGAGGAGGAGGAAGGGGAGGGGCGGAGGCAGGAGCTGGGCAGCATCAGCCCTGTTCAATTATTCAGCAGGGCCCCTGATCGGGAGGGGGAGGGGGAGAGGGAGAGAGTGCTACCGAGGGGACCCGAGAGGGAGGGGGGCCAAGAGCAGAGGAGGGGAGGGGAAGAGAGCAGAGGAGAGGAGAAGAGGGAAGGGGAGAGGAGAGGAGAGGAGAGGAGAGGCGCATCTAGCATCCAGAGTTGCTGCCCAGCGCCGCCCGGAGATTGGGAGCGGCGCAGTCCCTCCTCCGCCCTGCCCCCTCCCTCCCTCCCTCTCTCTCTCCCTCCCTCCCTCCCTCCCGCGCTCCCTGGCTCTCTTGCTCGCTCCCTCTCCCTCTCTCTCCCCTTCCAGCCGTCTCTGCAGCAACACTCCGCTGCCTCCAGCCCTCCGCCGGAATCTCTCTCGCGCTCCCTTTCTCCTCTCCCTCCCTAATCCCTGGGTTCGCCCCTTCCCCTCCTCTTCCTCCTTCCTCTGCCCCTGGTCCCTGCCCCCCCCTCCTCCCCGGGGGAGGGGGCCGCTCCCTCCTCTAGTCTCTTCGTCCGCGGGCGGCCCCAGCCCTACCTCCAGCCCCAGCCCCAGGCCGGTTCGGAGCCTTCCTTGGTCCGCTGCTCCCCCCTTTGGGGGGGCTCTCTCCCCGCGGCCTGGGAGCGGGGGCGCCTCCGGGGGCCCTCCCTTCCTCGGCCCTCTTCTCTCCCGCCGCTCTTCCCCATCCCCCTTTCCCCTTCTCTCCTCCGGGTTCTGCTTTTTCCGCAGGATCCCCCCCCCCCCCCGCCCCTCCTCCGCCCGCTCTTCCTCCCCGCTCCCAGAGTCTCTCCACCCCCGGCACCATGCCCCCTCCCCCGGGCGCTCCCCCTGGCTTTTGACGACCCCCTCCCTTCGCCAGAAGGAAATGCGGGGAGACCCCTAGCTCCCCCCGCGATGGACCCAGGCGTCCTGGACCTTGACGTTGCCGCCGCCCCGCGGAGCCTGGCGAGATCCAGTTGATTCCGTTGATTCCAGCTCGAGGATCGGGATCTGGTCCCCTTCACCGTCTCCCCTCCCTCCCCCCTGTCGGGGCTCGGAGCGGGAGGGGGGTTTCCCGGGGCCTGGAGGCCCCCCCTCGCCGGCCCCCGGCCATGGGGCTGTGAGGTGGCAGCGGCCGAGATGCCCCCCGGGGGCCCAGGGCCCGGGGGGTGCCCGCCTTGTCCCCCCGCCCTGGCGCTGCTGCTGCTGCTACTGCTGCTGCTGCTGGGGGCGGGCGAGGGCGACGGGGCCCGGGTCTCCTCCAGCCTCAGCACCACCCACCACGTCCACCACTTCCACAGCAAGCACGGCACCGTGCCCATCGCCATCAACCGCATGCCCTTCCTCACCCGGGGCGGGCACGGTAAGTGGCCCTCTCCTCCCCAGCCCCTTCTCCGGCCTCGCCCCTGCCGGGCTCTCCGGGCTCTCCGGGCTCTCGTTCCTGCCTCCCTCCGCTCCGCTCCTCATCTCTTCCCTTTCACACCCCCATGTCGCTCTCGTCCGTCCTTGCCTCCCTTCACCCTGAGCTCCTAGCCTGGCTTCTCAGCCGCGGGCGCCACCTCCCTGAACCGCTTCCGATCCCCTTCGGTCTGCCTCCCTGCCTGCCCCTCTCCCCATCGCCTGCCTCCCTGGCCTCCATCTTCCTTCTCCTCCCCCACTGGCGCTCTCCACATCCTCAGGCTGACCCCTCAGCCCCATTTCTCCCTGCTTCTTCACACCCACATCCCTCCCTCCCGCTCATGCCTGCTCTCCCTGCTTCTGTTATGCACCCATTTCTCGGATCCTCTCATCCCTGTCTTTGACCCCTGGGACACCCCTTCTCCCGGCAGTCCCTGGGACCTTTCCTGGGATACCTCACCTCCCTTATCCTTCATCTCTGACCTCTTCCATATCTCCATTTTTCCAGAGCCCCCTGGAAGCCCTCTCTGACCACTCCTTTATGCTGGCTCTGATCCTCTCCCATTTCTGGGGCCCGTCTCTCTGACCTCATGCAGCACCCCTTTGGAGTTCTTTCACCCACATCTGGGAGGCATTCTCCCTCCCTCCCCGGTCCTTCATCCCCTCCTCAGCGTCCCCTTTCTCCCCACATTCCGGCTCTTTTCCCCTCCCACTGGTGGTGCCCTTAGCCCAGGCGTCCCCAGTGCCAGCCTTTACCCCAATTTTGGGTCTCCCAGACCTCTCCCCATCCTCCCACCCTACTAGTTCTACCTTTTCTCTTCAGTTCTTCTCTCTTCCCTATGCTGACCCCCCCTCTCTATTCTACTCAGGCCCCCATTTCTGCCCATCCCAGACTGTGCCTTGAGGACCCTCAGCCCAGCTCTCTCCCTCCGAGCCTCGGACTTGTGCCTTCCTGTCAATCCTGCCTTCTCCCTTAATTCCTCATTCTCCTCCCAGCCTTAGTAATGACTGCTCTCTGGTCCCCCCATTTGGTACCACTTTTGTCTTCTCACAATCCCGTCCACATCCTCATCTGTCCTCTCCACCTCCGGGCCCCCTGCACCATTATCCTCTGCCCCTTCTCACTCACCACATCTCGGTCCCCTCTCTGCTCCATCCCTGTCACTTCTCCCTCTTTCTTTGTCTCTGGCCCTCCTCCATCTCTGCCCCCTCTCTTCCATTTGAGTACCCTTTCTTCCCCATCTCAGTCTCCTCTCCTCTCCCTCTGCCATTCTCCATCTTTGCCTCCCCAATTCTCCCTCCTCACTCCTATCTCACTTCCATCTTTCCAATCTCTCCTCCATCTCTGTGCTCTCTCTTCCCCTCCTCTTCTCTCTTCCTTTCCCTGTCTGTCTCTCTTTCATTCTTCATCTCTGCCCCCTGTCCCTACACCCACATCTCTGGCCCCCATTGAATGGAACTCCCCATCATCACAATTCCCATCTCACTGTCCTCTCACTCCCTCTCTGTCCCCCTTCACCATCTCTGGGCCTTCTCCCCTCATTTGTCTCCTCTCAATCCTCTGACTCCTGTCCTTGCCCTCTCCTTTCTCTGCCCCTCACACACACACACACACACACCCCTCCCCATGTCTCTGTCCCCTTGTTCCTTCTCCATCTCTAACCTTTCACAATGCCTATCCCATGCTCCCCTCATCTCCCATCTCTCTTTACACCCTGTCCCACCTTTCCTTTATCTCTGGGTCCCCTCATACCCTCTCACTGTATTCTTTCGCCCAAATCTCCTTGACTCTCACTCTTACCCCATCTCTGTGCCTCCTCTCTGGCCCCTCTTGACTCCATCTCTGTGCATCTACTTTCTCACCAAATCTATGCTTCCCTCACCCAACTGTCCCATCTCTGTTGCTCTCCGCTGTCCTCTCCCTATTTTCCCACCTCCATGTCTGTCCTTCCTTCCTCTTTCTTCTACTTTTGTTTCCTTGGTTTCTCCTTCTCTCCATCTTCAGGGTCCCCACCTTGCTCATTCCTCCATCATCCCCCCCTTTGAAGTCCCTGCTCCTTTGTCACTCTGCCTCCTCTCTGCCCCATATCTCCTGTCCTTCCAGGTTCCCATGTGCTTCCTTCCTCTCCTTTGCTCTTCTGCTCCCATTGCCTTTTCTTTGCATCTTTTCCCTTATCTTCTACCCCCAATTTCATTCTTTTCTCCCACTTTGCAACCCAGTTCTCCTTCCTTGGTGGAATCTGTTCCTTCCATGACCAGTTATGGTCTTCAGAATGGCCCAGTAGACACCCCAGGCTTCTTGGCTTGGAGAAGGAAGAGCGTGGGTAGGGAGAACAGCATGGGATGGGATGGGATGGAGGGCAGGAAGCCAGGCATTTGAGGGGGGACCCCAAGGATCTTGGAAGCAAGTCCTGAATGGGAAATGGGGGTGGTGGGCCAGGATGAATGAGAAGATTGAGGGAAGTGAGAGCAAAGGTACCCAGAGCTGGGAGAGCCAAAGGGGAGAGAACCAGGGTATTAGCACCTTCATTTTCAGGGCTGGAAACATTGAGGCCCAGGGAAGAGAAGGGGCTTGTTTCTCCTGCCCAGATCACATGGTTACCTGGAAGAAGAGACAGAAGAGAGATGGTGAGATGGAAGTAAGAAAGTCAAGAAATCAAAAGAAGATCGAGAAAATGGAAGATGCTGGGGGATAGAAGAAAGCTCTAGAGGAGGGAGGCCCTGGAGGAGATGAAGGAATACTAAAAAGGGAGGAGAGAGACAGACAGAGACAGAGACAGAGACAGAGAGACAGAGAGAGAGCCCACTGGGGGCATGAAAACCAAGGCTTCTGTTCTGGATTGAGCCTTAACTAAGTTACCACCTTTCACTTGAGACTCCACCCCAGTGGATGAAAGGATGAGCTGGTCTGGGAGGCCTTTACCAAAATAGGTCAGGCTTCCCTTCTATCTATCCTGGCCCTTCCTGGGATGAGCCAGAGGGTTTCACATTACAGTGTGGGAAATCTCCATGAGTGTGCTGCTTGTTGAGCCTCTCTTTCTTCTTTCTCTGCTCCCTTTCTTCTCCTCTCCTCTCCTCTCCTCCTTTCATCCCCCCCATGCGTTCTTCCTTACTCTCCCCTTTTGTCCCCCTCCCAGATTTGCTCCCTCCATCCCCACCCTTTTCTCCAGTTACATAACACCTGTATTGACCTGCCAGACACTCGCTGGCAGCTGCTTCATGTTCTTGTTGCTGATTTGGAGGATGGGGAGATCTAGCACCCCTGGGTCCTAAGGATGGGGGGAGGGTGGCTCCAGAGGAGGAAGAGCACCTCACCTGGGCAGAGGGCCTCCTTTGACCCCCATATTCCCCCTTCCTCATTCATTGCCGTTCTTCAAAGAAGTAGCCTCCGCTGGGCTCTGCCTCAGGGACATCCAGAGGTCCTGGCTGGCTGTGGCATGGCTCGTGCCTCAGTGGGGGGGGGGGGTCCAGAGAGTACAAGGCTACACAGATGGTTCCCTGGATTGGGGAAGGAGGGCACTAGCCACCCAGAGATCCCCTCTGGGGTTGGAGGTCCCAGAGGCCTAATGCTCAGGGGACCTGGCTGCGATGGGGGAGATGGGTAGGACCCTGCCCTCTGCAGTCGGAAAGGCCGGCTCTTCTGGGAGGCCGTGGCTGGGGAGCTGGTTTCCAGGGGTGTGTGGACAAGGGGGCAAGCGGGCGAGTGGCTGAGGTTAGAAGGTGCGCCGATGGCTGGGCGACTTCTGGTCCAGGAAGGCTCCTGGGAGCCCTTGTCCCCTTGCTGTCAGCAGACTAGCTCCTGGGGGGCTGGTGTGAATGTATGCGCTGTGGGGCCGCTTGGGCAGAAGGTGGGGAGGGTGCTCCAGCTCACGAGGTCGGCTGCCTATTCTTGGAGGAATGTGGGCTCTAGATCAAGGAGGTGCCGGGTGTGCTGGGTCTTTGGTAGGAACTCTGCATAGATCCGGGCTTCGCCAGGGCTTTGGCTCTGGGCATGGCTGGCCATTCAGCTGGAGTGGTAGATGGGCTGCGCCTCTGGGCCTGGAGAGTGGGCAGAACTCGCCTGGGGGTCTCTGGGGGGGCTTAATCCAGGGGTCTCTGTGTAGACACGCCCTGGCACACACTCTCCTTGCCTTTAAGCCACGGGACATCCTCTAAGGGCGAGGCGAGAGCCTGAGCTTGTCCCAAGCCTGGCACGAGGGAGTAGGTGGGAAATCACGCTGACTTTGTCTCTTCCTCTGGAATATGGTGCGATGGGTGGCCCCCGCGGGAACAGCCAGCCTTCATCTCTTCCCCCCACAATGTGACAGACGCCCCTCGCCTTTAATGGGCCCCGCCCTGGCATCATGAAGCTACTGCAGCAGGAGTACTTCAGAGGCTTTGCTGGCACCGGCCTGAGGGGGGGGTTCAGGACCCCCGGCCAAGGGTGGAGGAGGAGAGGAGTGAAGCCGGAGGGACGGGCTGTGCCCTGTGTGTGTTGTGGAGGGGGGTCTCCCTCCCTGTCTCAGGCTCTAGGGCTGGCCCTGGCTTGGCACTTCTCACTTGCAAACGGATCTCTGGGTCTGCCCGGACAGTTGTCTGAGCACGTGTGTGCTGGGGTCTGTGGCTGGGAGCTCTTTCTTTGTGTGGAGCTGGGTGTGTCCGGCTCTCCCAGCGCCCCAGGAGAGGGGCCGGGCCGTGGGGGCTGTGTAGGGCTTTGGGTCGCTATCGTGGCAGAGGCGGGGAGGCCACATGGCAGGGCCCGGCTCTGGTCCAGGCCTGGGTGGGCCTCGGGTGCCTTCGGAGTGCCCCATCTTGCTCGGGCTCTGAGCTGAGGTTTCCGGGGCCCCAGGGTGACAGGGGAAAGGGGCATTCTCCCCAGTTTGGGGGATGCTCAGAGGAGGACCAGAGAGGATGGGGGGCTCTCCCAATCCCACTGTGGACACCACAGGATTAGAGGAGGCCAGGAAGGCGTCTGAGCTGTCCACTGGGAGAGGGGTAGGAGCTAAGGCTCTTGGGGGAGGCCCAGCCCTCCCTGCCATGCTGGACTTGCAGTGTGTGAGTGGAGGGAGAGGGAGGACTCTGGATATTAAGGTTGCCATGGAAACAGCTGCTTTTCCATCGTGCTGCAGTGAGAGGAGCTGAGGGGCTTGTTACCAGCGGAGGCCTCTTCTCCCCACTCCTCCCTGCTGTCTGTCCCCTTGCTGGCCTCCAGACTCGGGTGGTGGCAGCACAGAGGGACCAGGGTCACCGGCTGTAGCCAGGCCTCCATCTTAGCTGGGGGCATGCTGGGAGTGGGAATGCAGACAGCCACTCCAGGCTCCTCCCCCAGCACGGTCCTTCCAGGGGCTCTCAGGGTCCCATTCTGTGCTACAAATGGGGGGGGGGGCAGGGAGCCCTCACCTGTGGTGCCCGGACCCCAGGGTGCAAGCCAGCTCCATGCTCCCTGGGGGCACTTTCCACTGGAGCTGGAGCAGCTGCTGCCCTTTGGCTTTTAGCTTTTCTTTCCTGCCTTCCCAGAGGCCCCTTTGGGTCCGGCCTGAGGCTTTTGCTCCACCCTTGTTGGCCTGGATCAGATCAGTAGGGTCTCCCTCCTCTGATCCACTCTGCCCGGCCACCCCCCCCCCCCCCAGGGCCCCTTAGAGAGCCATCAAAGACTAATTATTTAATTAGACAGTTTATGACTCTCATCTGCTGCCATCATGGGCCAAGGATCAAAGATGGTTCCCTTTGGGGGCGCCCCTGGCCTAGTCAGGCCTCCCTGAGCATAACCAGGGCATCCCCCCACCCCAGAGAGCCCAGGCAGCCGCAGGAGGGAGCATGGCAGCTAATGGGGTTTATTTTGGGGCTTGATCGTTAGGGACCTCACACCCGCCCCCGGCAGCCGGATGGTGCAGAGGAGAGGGAGGGAGAGGTGGGGTGGGGGCGGGGGAGCCTCAGCCTCACAGCTCCGGCCGCCTCTCTGCCCCCCCTATTGGCCGTGGCTCCCCAGCGGCCAGAGAAGCCTCAAGCCCCGACCTGCCCTGGGGGGAGCGGAGGCAGAGCTTCCCGGCTCTGAGACCCGGAGACAAAGGGCCTCGCTGGCTGGGGAGGGGAGCTCGGCCAGGTGTCCTGGCACAGGGTGGGCCAAGCCAGCGGGGAGGGGGCGGGCAGAGCTGGCCAAGCTGGGAGGGAGGCTGGCTGTGTGGCCTATGAGTCAGAGCCGAACAAAGCCCCCTGGCGCCCTGCAGCTGGCTGGGCCTCTTGGGATCGCACACACCTGCCTCCCCGACCCCCCCCCCCCCCCCCGCCGCAATGTCACCTTGGATAGCCCCCCCCCCTCCCGCCCGGGCTCCGCTCCCTCCCTGGAGACCCTCCGCCTCCGGGGCCGCCTTCTCCGCTCTCCTTGGCTGGAACTAAAACGAGGCCGCGGCTGTCAGCCCCCCGGGCCCTGCCGCGCTGACCCAGGGTCTCCCTCCCTCCTTCTCTCTCCACAGCCGGGACCACCTACATCTTTGGGAAGGGCGGGGCGCTCATCACCTACACGTGGCCCCCCAATGATCGGCCCAGCACGCGGATGGACCGCCTGGCCGTGGGTTTCAGCACTCACCAGCGCAGCGCCGTCCTGGTGCGCGTGGACAGCGCCTCCGGCCTCGGGGACTATTTGCAGCTGCACATCGTAAGGACACACTCGGGGCTCCCTTCCCTCCTCTCCTCCCCCTGCTGCCCCGAGGCTCTGAAGCCTGGCCGCGCCCTCGGGGAAGCCTCCAAGGGCCCAGCCCAGGGGGGAGGGAGTGGGTTCGAGTCTTGGCTTGGCGGCTTATGAGTGGGCATGAGGCGCGCTGGACCTTGGACTCTGGCTGGCCTTTGTTTCCTCCGCTGAGGAATGAGGGGCTGCTGTCCAGCGTTTCCGGTCTGCCCCCTCTGGCCTTAGTCCAAGCCCAGCATCAAATGTGGCGCCATTGATCCGGGGGCTGAGCTCGGCACACGCCTTGAAATCCTGTTCGGTCCAGGATCCTCAGCCCCCAAACACGATTCCCTCGGTTTTCCCCAACCCCAGACAAGACCTCCTTGGCTCCTGCTGGGTGACATTCCTCTAAGCCTCAACTGCCTCATCTGCAAAATGGATCCTGCTGAGCCCAGATTCCACCCCTGACTTGTTCCTTGCCTTTGCCTCATTGGAGACTCCTGGCCCAGGCCCTGGTCTTAGATGGGAGGTGGACGGTCCGAGGACAGGAAGCCCCTCCCCTGGAGGAGGCGGGGCTTGGACTATGTGCCCTAGAAAGGCCCTTCCAGTTGACCCTCAGACTCCTGGGTTCTCAGAAGAACTCTCAGAAAAGGCCCCCTCCTGCTCCCAGGCACCTGACAACTGCAGCTATGTCATCCCAAGGGACCTAGCATCCCTGCAGCCTGCGGAGGGGAGGCCTTATTCCCATTTTACAGAGAAGGAAAGTGAGGCTCAGATGAAATGGCCAGTGTCATGAGGTCGGCAAAAGCCAGAGGTGGGATTTGAATCCTACTTATTCCAAGTCCAATCCTCCTTGTGCAACACTGTTGGATCCAATGTTCTCAACAGCCAGGGCAGTATAGGAAAGGAGAAGGAAGAGAAGATGGTCCTGTGGTCAGAGTGGAACTGGGCAGGCAGTAGCAGCTGATGCAAACTAGGCTGGGAGCTGGAAGGGGAAGGGAGGGGGAAAGATGAAGAAGCTGAATTGAGGGAGGAATCTGAGGGCTCATGGGAGGAAACGGGTGGGGGAAGGGGTGGCGTGTGTGTGTGTGTGTGTGTGTGTGTGTGAAAGATGGAGAGAGAGAAAGAGAGAGAGACAGAGATGGAGAGAGAGAGATTAAGAGAGAAACAGAGAGAAACAGGAGGGAGAGGGAGAAACAGAGAGAGGGGGGAGAATCTGTGAGCCTCTGTGGAGGGGCGTCCCAAGTGTGTGCATCACTGCCAATGTGGTCCTGTGATAGACTGTCTAACCGGTCATGGTGTATGTGTGTGTGTGGGTGAACCCAGGGGTGCCTTCCTGAGTGTGTGCATGTTATAGCTCCATGGCTGACCTCCGGGTGGGACTCTGGGTGCCCAGAGGGGCTGGGAGGGCTAGTAGATTCCCCTGGTCCTGAAGAAGAAAGTGATTTCTCTCATCCATCCCTCTAGGTCAGTAGTCAGTCAGTCAGTCGGTCAGCAAGCACTGATTCTGTGCTGATTCCCAGGTGACCCTCGGCTTTCCCATAGGCTTCCTTATGGGGCTGGGGGTGAGCTGCTAATTGAGTGGCTAGGGTGGGGGGCTAAAGATGGCAGGGGAAGGGAAGGGGCACAGGGGAGCCATCCCAAAGTGGGGAGCGCCTGAGGGAGGCAGAACGCCTGGGTCCCCTCCCGAGGGGTAGCTGAAGGGACCCCCCCCCCCCCCAGTGACACATCGGCTCCCACGACGGCTTCATTAGCTGCTCTGGGAGAGCAGGGAGGCGGCAGTGAAATAAGAGGAAAGCAATTTGACGTTTCTAATAAAGCGTCGCTCCACTTTGCCAAATTAATTTTGACTCCCATAATTATTTGCTGTAGGAGCGGCCCGCTCTCCCCACCGCTGCCTAATGAGGTAATTGGGGAATTAGGAATTAATGACTTTAACAGAAGTGACAACTGACTTCACGTCAGGAGCCGCACTGGGGAACTGTCTCCCCCAGAGCTCACGGCTGGAGAGGCGACGCTCTCCCTGGGAACCCAGGAATCCGGCCTCCCACCTCCCCAGCTGACTGAGCTCTGGGCAAGGACTTCCCCTCGTGGAGTCTCAGTCTCTTTATCTGTAAAATGGGCAGAGTAAAACCTGTCCGTGGGGCCGCCCGCAGGGTTGTTGCGAGGGGCTGGGACCCCGAGGGGAGCCCGGGGTTTTGCAAACCTTCCAGTCCTAGACGTGCAGGGTTAGTGCCTTCCCAGACCCGAGGCTTTGAGGCCCTCTGACCCTTAACCCCTTTGGCCAACCCTGCTCAATCCAACCACATCGGCTAAGCATTTATTAAAGCCCTCCTGTATGCACTGAGCTGAATGCTGGGAATCTGGAGCTGCCGTGGGTCATCCTGGCACCTGGGACAGCCTCAGCCAAAATCTGAGGGTGGGCTCTGGAGGGATGGACAACACAGCTGCCCCACAGGTGGGGCGGCTCCTTCTCCTCCCCCAGCCGGCTCGATTCTCCCAGGGCCTCGCACTGGCCAGCAGAGGATGGCCAGCGGGCTCCCCCCTCCCCAGGCCAGACACCAGAGGGACGCCCCTGTTACAGCGCCAATTCTTGCCCTCAAGACACTCACATTCCAAGAGGGCCTCCGAGCTTTGCCCGTGGCCCAGGGTGCTGTCCTTCGGACTTCCCATACTGAGGAAGGGAAGCCAGGCGCCATGGTGCCCCCCAGTTCTTGTGACAACCATGGCCAACATTTTTATGACGCTGTATGGTTTGCAAAGCATTTTACTGACATAATCGACGCCACCCTCACAACAGCTCTGTGGAATAGCCGCCGTGGTCACTGCCCCATTTTACAGCCTGGGAAATAGAGCCTTAGGGAGGTACCAACAAGCAGCAGAGGCAGGATTTGAATTCAGGTCTTCCTGACTGGAAGGCCTTCGCTCTGCCTTTTCTGCACCCAGCTTGGTTTCTCCCTGGAGATTCTAATTCAGGGCTAGCTCCTGGAGCTGGATGAGCCCGGGGGGAAGGGCTAGTCCAATCCCATCCTTTTACAGATGGGGAAATTGAGGCTCAGAGAGGAGGTAGCAACTTGTCCAGGGTCCCAGAGGTAGTAAGGAGCAGGAGCATTCGAACTCATCCTCTGACTTCAAATCCAGGGCTTTTCCCATTGCAGTCCCTGAGATTTATCAATGACACTATCTGAAGTGCCTCCGATTCCCTGATCTTAATGCATCTAGGAGGAAAAAGTTCAAGCAGGGAGGCCAATCCAGCTCCTACACTGGCTGAGGGAAGGCTCTAAGGACCAGAGGGGGGACAGGACCAATGGAGGGTCTCGGGACAATGCAGTCAGAGCCTAGAACCTCCCTGTGACCCGAGGAAGCCTTATCTCTGTTGCTTTTCCTCTCTCTTAAGTGGAAAGGGGGAGGGGGCCACGGTAATAGGAGGAGGAAGAGGGGGAGACGTTAGCCTGCATTGGGGTGCTCTTGTGGGTGATGTGTATGACTGTGTATATGGAGGTATGACTGCTTACAGCAGGCTGCTATTGGGGTGTACCACGAGCTCCCCTCAGGAGGCCTTGTGATGGAAAGTTCTGTGCCTTGGAGAGGGCAGCAGAATCAGTAAGGAACAGGGCTAAGTGTTGGGGAGAAGGAAAGAAAGACGGGAGGGTGGGAAGGAGGAAGGAAGAGGGGGAAGGAAGGAAGGAAGGAAGGAAGGAAGGAAGGAAGGAAGGAAGGAAGAAAGGAAGGAAGGAAGGAAGGAAGGAAGGAAGGAAGGAAGGAAGGGAGGAAGGAGGAGAGAGTGAGGGAGGAGGAGGGAGGGAGGGAGGAAGGAAGAGGAAGGAAGGAAGAAAGAAAGGGAGGGAGGGAGGAAGAAAGGAAGGAAGGAAGGAAGGAAGGAAGGAAGGAAGGAAGGGAGGGAGGGAGGAAGGGAGGGAGGAAGGAAGGAAGGAAGGAAGGAAGGAAGGAAGGAAGGAAGGAAGGAAGGAAGGAAGGAAGGAAGGAAGGAAAGGAAGGAAGGAAGGAGGGAGGGAGGGAGGGAGGGAGGGAGGGAGGAAGGAAGAGGGAGAAAGGAAGGAAGAAAGAGAGAGGGAGGGAGGAAGGAAAAAGAAGAGAGAAAAAAAGGAGGAAGTTGGTCCCTTTTCTCATAGAGCTCATATATAATGGCATGACAAGGCACAAGCAGATTAAGGAGGATCTAGGAAGGTTTGTAGAAGGTGGGACTTAAGCTAGGCCTTAGAGGAAGCCTAGGGAGCTAGGGCAGATGAGGAGGGAGAGAGTTCCAGGGCTGGGGGACAGTCAGAAAGAATGCCCAGAGTTAGGAGGTGCAACTAACTCCCTGTGCTAGGAATAGCACGGAGGCTCTCAGGGGGGACCTGGGAGGGAGGGAGGTATGAGGAGACTGGAAAGGGAGGAGGGGGCTTATTAGAAAGGGCTTTACAAGTCCAACAGGGAAAGGGCAGCTAATTCTGATTGGAGGGACGGGATGGGGAGAGGCTAGAGGCAGGCATGGTCCAGATTTCGGGCTGAGGGCCTGTCCTAGAGTGACTAGAGACCCCCTCAGACAGGATGGGAGAAAGAAAATAGGGGGAGACAAAGGGTCAGCCCTAAGCCAGGTAGTAGTGATTCATCTCTAGGGCTTGGCTCCATCTTAGACTGGTGTGGCACGCATGCAGGCTCTCCTCTCCTGGAGCCTGCCATGGCTCCTGCTGGCCCCCACCCCAAGCCCAGAGTAGCATCCCCCTTCCTGCCCCTCCTCCCCCTTATCCCAGGAGGTGGGCAAGACCCTGCCCATCTGCTGCTTTTTCTCCAAACCTGTGTGTCCAGCCCGGACCCCCACCAACTGCCCACGGGCCCTCCCACAGCCCCTGCTCCCAGGGGAATGGGGGAACCCACACACAGCTTCCTTCCCTCCCCTGCAGAGCAGTGACCTAGTTAGGTGACTGGAAGCTGGCAGGAGAGTGAAGTTGTTCAGGTGGAAGGAAGTCTTACCCCTCCACCCCCTCCCCGGCCTCTTCTGCTCTCGGAGCACGCGGGCAGGGCTAAGGGCGGAGGAGGGGGCTCTGATCTCCTTCTCAGCTCCTGGGCCCCTGGCAGCCTGGCAAACCCCAGGGCAGCAAGTCTTTAAGCCCCAGGGCCAGGGGAGGGGGGCAGGGAGGCCTCAGGAGCCACCAGCTAGTGTGAGAGGGGAGCCGAGCTAAGGATCCTGGCCTCAGTGGCGAGCCCCAATGAACGACCATGTCTCCATCTAGCTTTAAAATTGGAGCTTTTCATTTTCCGTTCTTCACGTGAGAGGAAGCCTTCCTGCCTTGTAACAAAGGAAGACAACCTGCTGCCTTGTGACAGGCGACGAGCACTCATTATTATTGTGACAGTGTATATACCGTGTTATCCCAGTAGGCCCCCACCCCCAATCTGCCCATTAGGAGGGATAACTCCCTTTGTGCCCATAGCTTTTACATTTACAAAGTCTTTTCCTTGTAGGACAGGTGGGGGCTGGGCTGAAGGAACACAAATCATGATGTCATTGTTCATTGGCTCTCAGAGGTCACAGGGATTGCCCATATTCACATAGGTAGTGAGGTGAGAGGCAGGACTTGAACTCAGGGCTTAACTCTCCAATACACTGTGACTGCTGCAAGTGAAAGTCAGGATGAAAGGATAAAAGGATGGAAGGATGGATGGAAGGATGGATGGATGGATGGATGGATGGAAGGATGGATGGATAGATGGATGGAAGGATGGATGGATGGATGGAAGGATGGATGGAAGGAAGAATGGATGGATGGATGGGTAGATGGAAGGAAGGATGGATGAAAGGATGGATGGATGGATGGGAGGCAGGATGGATGGATAGAAGGATGGATGTATAGATGGAAAGATGGATGGAAGAAAGGATGGAAGGAAGGGTGGATGGATGGATGGATGGATGGAGGGAAGAAAGAATCGATAGATGGATGGAAGGATGAATGGAAGGATGGATGGATGGATGGATGGAAGGATGGATGGATAGATGGATGGAAGGATGGATGGATAGATGGATGGAAGGATGGATGGATGGATGGAAGGATGGATGGAAGGAAGAATGGATGGATGGATGG
>NC_077232.1:9132161-9177161 GCF_027887165.1 Monodelphis domestica
CTCCCTCTCTCCTCCTTCTCTCCCTCCTCCCTCCCCACCTCCCTCCTCCCTTCTCCTCCCTTTCTCCTCTTTCTTTCCCTCCTCCCTCCCACTTTCCCTCCCTCCCTCCTCCCTTCCTTCTCCTCCCTCTCTCCTCCTTCTCTCCCTCCTCCCTCCCCACCTCCCTCCTCCCTTCTCCTCCCTTTCTCCTCTTTCTTTCCCTCCTCCCTCCCACTTTCCCTCCCTCCCTCCTCCCTTCCTTCTTCTCCCTCCCTCACTCCTTTCTCTCCCTCCCTCTCTCCTCTTTCTCTCCCTCCCTCCCTACTCCCTTCTTTCCTTCTCCCTCCCTCCCTACTCCCTTCTTTCTTCTCCCTCCCTCGCTCCTTTCTCTCCCTCCCTCTCTCCTCTTTCTCTCCCTCCCTCCCTACTCCCTTCTTTCCTTCTCCCTCCCTCCCTACTCCCTTCTTTCCTTCTCCCTCCCTCCCTCCCTTCTCCCTCCCTCTCTCCTCTTTCTCTCCCTCCTCCCTCCCTCTCTCCTCTTTCTCTCCCTCCCCCTCCCTCTCTCCTCTTTCTCTCCCTCTCTCCTCTTTCTCTCCCTCCCTCTCCCCCCCTCCTCACACACTCCCTGAGGGCAGAGACCACATAGTAGGTGCTTCATAGAGGCCTATGGACTGACCACAGCCCCAGGCGCAGCAGCCTCCTCCTAGTCTCTGGCAGGCTTAGGTAGGAGAGAGATGGGCGCAGGAAGGGCAGAGCCAGGCGCAGGGGTGCTCTGCTCATGGGGCACCGAGTGTCATGGAGGGGAGCTGCGGGGAGGAAGTCGGGAGGAGACAGATGGAGGCACGTCGGGTAGAAAGAGAAGCCCGGGTGGGTCATAGAAGCCGGGAGCAGGGCCAGGCGAGGCTGTGGGGAGCTCAGCCCGCTAGAGGCAGAGGAGGAAGGAAAGGAGGCCACTGGGAGAAGGAGAGAAAGAAGAGCGGCGAGTAGTGAGCGCTGGAGGGCAGCGGAGAGAGCAGAGCTGGAGGAGAGGGATGGCGGCACCCGCGGGGCTTGGAGAGCAGCATCTGGCCGGGGGTGTTACTGGCTGCTCGAGAATGGAGTCACATAGACCGCGCGTGGGGAGGGCTGGAAAAGGCACGTGGAGCGTTTTGGGTGGCGGGAGGGAATGTGGTGTGAAGAGAGCAGGCCAGGGTGATCCAGGGAAAGCTGGGTCTTGGGCTGGCCTGGGAGGGGATGCCAAGGAGCCTTGGGGTGTGGGGAGGACATGACCCCCCCACCGGACACTTGTGTGCTGGGTGCCCCCCTAAATGCCGCATAAACCTTGCTTAATCCTCCCCCAACTAAACCACCCTCTAAACGCAGTAACCAACTGGGACCAGGGCTGCCTGCCCCCCGCCCCGCCCCGCCCCGCCCCCAACCTAAAGCCGCTAAACACCCCGTCCCTGCCCGGCTCCCCACTCGGGCGGGAGCAGCGCCCAGACCCAAAGGGCTGAGCCACCTCTAAACCTGAGGAACTGACTTTGGCCCTGCGGGCCGCCGTCCTTTGGGTCGGGGGAGGGGCCATCCCGGGAGGTGGCCGGGAGGCCGGCCTCTTGGTTATCCGCGGGGGCGCTCCGGTGGGAGCCTGGCCACGCCAGGCCACGCCCGCCCGCCGCGCTTACTCTGATTGGCCTGAGGGCTGAATAGTTGACTCTTCTCATTCATTGGGACTTCGTCGTGTCTGAGAAAACCACTGTCTCTCTAAACTTTTCCAAGGAAACTTTGATAACGAACGCCTGGCGATTGCTAGACAGAGAATCCCCTACCGGCTTGGTCGGGTAGTAGATGAGTGGCTGCTCGACAAAGGTAATTAACCAGAATTAATTAATGAACTTAAAACTCACTCTTAACGGTGCAGAGCTCTCTCTTGTCCCGCCCCCGCCCCCCGACGAAGGGCAGATTGGCCGAGGCCCCCCCTGGGCTCCCTCCCCGTCTGTGGAGAGCCTCTCCCTGGGCTAGCCTCCGAGGGATGCTGAGCTAGAAGCTGGCAGCAGCAGAAGTGTTTGGGGAAGGGAGGGATGTTCAGCAGCCGGAGCACAGGGTTCATTCATTCATTCGCTCATTCACTCATTCATTCACTCATTCCTTCATTCACTCATTCATTCCTTCATTCACTCATTCATTCATTCACTCGTTCACTCATTCATTCACTCATTCCTTCATTCACTCGTTCACTCATTCATTCACTCGTTCACTCATTCATTCACTCATTCCTTCGTTCACTCATTCATTCACTCGTTCACTCATTCATTCATTCACTCGTTCATTCCTTCATTCCTTCACTCGTTCACTTGTTCATTCTTGCCTTGGACAAACCTCAGAGCCAGAGAAGCTCGGGAAGGGGGGACAGCGGGCAGGAAGGCATCCCGTGGCAGGAGAGCCAGGCTTAGAAGCCAAGGTGAAGTGGGGAGAGTGAAGCCAGGCAGGGAATGGGAGGAGTGCAGAGGAGAGAGGAGCAAGAGGAGAAGGGCTGGAACGTAGAAGCAGGTGCCTGTCCAGGGTCCTCGGGGGCCTGGGACAGCCCGGCCCCCCTGGCATCCTCGAAAATGGAGGAGGCCGCTGAGAAAGGACCGAATGGCCCCGGCAGCGGGGTGGGAGAAGGCTTCTGGGGGCCCAGGGTGGAGTCCGGCCATTCTGCCATCCCCCCTCCCACCCTTCAAGTCCCCCCCTGAGGGGCAGGGCGAGCTCTGTACCTTTAAGGCTAAACGCAAGGGGGACATAGAACTGCTAAAAGTCCACTTAACCAGCTGATAACTCTGCTTTTAAATGTTCACTGGGGATCCCCCACTAAAGCCCTGTAACCTCCTGACCCCCCAGGTGGGGACTAAACATGCCGATAACCAGACGTGATAAACCCACAGCAGGACCAAAAGTTAAAGGGACTGTAACGAGATCGCTAAAAGCAAGCGAGCCGAAGCCCACATTGGGCTGCTTTTCTCTCCAGCGGGGCGAGCTTTAACCCTTTGAGGAGTGTGCCAGGGGGCCGGGCGAGGCAGAGGGGGATGGCTGGGGCCTCGAGGGTCGCTTCACCCGGGTCCCCAGGGCCCCCTCTCCGGACACCAGAGAGGCCAAGAGAGAGAACCCGCCTGAGGCTGGGGCACCTTGTGACTCGGTGGGGCGGGCGGGGAAGGCAGGCTGGGGACAAGGCAGGTGCCACCCGGAAGCAGGCGAGCGGCTGCCGTCAAGGCCTTTCGAGAGGCTGACCGGATGGGCGTCCCATCTGCTCTATGGGGCCATCGCGGGGGGAAGGGCTTCGTCAGCCCCAGGAGTGTGCGCTGGGGCATTAGCAGCCCCCCCCTCCCTCTGGCACTCTGGGAAAGTGTGCGGTCCGTCGGCACCAGAGAAGTGAGCCAGTGAGCCCAGGAGAGGGGAGCGAGCCAGGCGGGTGGGAGGAGAGGGAAGCCCCCCAGCCTTGGCCCCAGGGATGGGCCCGGGGACAGGCCAGGAGTGCCCAGGGTGGCCTGAGCATGGAGGGGGCCCAGGAGCCGAGTCACAAGTTGGCCCATCCTCAGCCCGGGGTCCGTAGGGGGTGGGGTGGGGCCAGCAGGCACCCTAACACTAAACCAGATCTTTAACGAGGAGCTAAACCAGAAGCTAACGAGGGCTAAGCCAGGACTTAAACTGCCCCCCAGCACCAGCAGCTGAAGGCCTGGGGGAGAAGGGGGCCCCCAAGAAGCCCCACCCCCAGCGCCAACCCCCCAAACCAACCCCCAAACCAGAATTAAACCTAAGCTTAAACACAATTAAAACGATTTTCTAAAAACCAAATGACAAACGCAGCAAACTCAGAGGGTTAAACCGACCCCCAGATCAGTTAAAAACCAAAACCAACCAAACTGCCAGCCCCTGCCAGGGGCGAATTCCGAGGTGTGCCCAGCCGGCGGGGCCGCGGCGACCAAAGTGGAGCGTTTTGGCTGTCAGTAAATCGAGGTCCCTTTAACGTTTATCCGTGTCGGTGCTTGGCCTCCATCTGGGGGGGCAGAGGCCCCCGGGATGAGGGAGGCAGGCTGGTGCCCTCTTCTCTGCACCGTGGGGAGAAGAGGGAGGAAGAGGTGGCAGGCAGAAGGCCCGGAGGAGATGGGACTGGAGGGAAGGAGGGCGCAGGGCCCGGGGGCCGCTTCTCCCCTTCTCCCTCTGCCTGCCAGCCTCTCTCTGGGCCTCTCAGTCTCTGTCCCTGTGTGCCGCTGCCTTTTCCTGTCTCTGTCTCTTTCTGGCTCTTGTCTCTCAGTGCATCCCTGTCTGTCTCTCTGGCTGTCTTTCTGTATCTCTCACCGTCTGTCTCTGTTTCTGTCTGTCTCTCCCTCTTCCTGCCTGTCTGTCTTGATCTCAGACTGTCTTTCTGTATCTCTCACCTTCTGTCTCTGTTTCTGTCTGTCTCTCCCTCTTCCTGTCTGTCTGTCTCTGTCTGTCTCTCACTGCCTCTCTCTCTTTCTTCTTGTGTTTTGTCTCTGGCTTACTCTTGCTCCTGTCTGCCTCCCCGGAGGGTCCCCAAGGCCCAGAGCCTGGCGCAGTGTGTGGGGTCGCACGAGCTGGGCAAAGTCCCTTCATTCCCCCGGCCTCAGTTTCCTCATTTGTAAAATGAGGGGCGTGGCCTCTAAGGTCCCTCCCGGCTCTCCGGCCCTGTGACCCTCTCCAGGATGAGGAAGGAGGCTGGAAAGAGCGGGAGCGGAGAGGCCGGGTCACGGGCAGGGAGGGAGGGAAAGGGCGAGATGGAGAGTAAGGCAGAGGAGAAAGGGCCCAGGTGCGGCTCTGCCCAGGCTGGGCGTGGGCGTGTGCGTGTGTGCACGTGTGTGCGTGTGCGCGTGCTGGGGCTCCCCTCACCCCCGGGGACCTTCTGGCTCAGCCAGGGTGGGGGTAGGGGCTGCAGCTGACGAGCATTTTCCCTTTGGTTGTTTGTCCTTGGCCCTCTCCCTGGTCTCCCTGCCAACCCCTCTGCCCGTCCTCCCTGCCATCCTCTCGTGCCTCCCTCCCCTCTGCCCACCTTGGCCTTCTCCTCGCGCTCCTGCCATTCGCCGTGCCCCCTTCCCCTCTCGGCCTCTCCCGGCCCGGCCTCCCCAACCTCTGCCCCCGTGTTCGTCTCTCCTCGGTCTCCTGCCGTGCCCCCTTCTCTCCCCACTTCATGCCGCCCTGGTCTCCTTCCCCTGCCCGTCTGCTGCCACCATCTTTCCTCCGTGGCCTCCCCCGTGCCTTTGCCCTGCGCCTTGCCGGCGCCCATCCCCTGCCTCGCCTCCCCCTCCCCCCTTGGCTTCCCCTCTCCCCACTCCTGGCAGGCCGTCAGCTGACCATCTTCAACAGCCAGGCGGCCATCAAGATTGGGGGCCGGGACCAGGGCCGCCCCTTCCAAGGCCAGGTGTCCGGCCTCTACTACAATGGGCTCAAGGTGCTGGCCCTGGCCGCCGAGAGCGACCCCAACGTGCGGACTGAGGGCCACCTGCGCCTGGTGGGGGAGGGGCCGTCCGTGCTGCTGAGCGCGGAGACCACGGCCACCACCCTGCTGGCCGACATGGCCACCACCATCATGGAGACCACCACCACCATGGCCACCACCACCACGAGGAGGGGCCGCTCCCCCACCCTGCGGGACAGCACCACCCAGGTCAGTGGGAGCCCCGGGAGACAGCGGGGAGGGGAGAGGAGGGGGGTTGGGGGGCCCTGTCGGGACTGCCCGTCCCCCGTCGTCGTCAGAGAGGTACCCCTGGGGGAGGGGGGGGCCTCTGCTGCTTGCCTACCACCAATGGGTGGCCCTGGGCAAGTCACTCAACCATCCGTCCCAGGCCACAGCTTCCTCCTGTGTCGCAGTAAGAGCCAACTGTATGCAGTTTCACACCATTTTATACCCAAGGGGACCACGACTATGGGAGGCCGGAGCTCTCGGCCCCGGGACTCTCTAAGACACCCGATAGGTTTAGAGTAGAATGTGAGCCCTTCGAGGGCGCCAGCAACTGCTGCGTTTCTGTCTCGGGATGCCCCACGCCTGCTGCATAGACCCTTACTAAATGCTTGTCCTGTTGAACTCGACTCGTCTAGAGGGCTCTGTGGTGGGAGGAAGGGCCTGAATGGTCAAAATCACAGGAGGGCAAACCAGGCAGATGAGGAAGCTGAAGTTAGAGACAAAAAGGGACTCCCACCCAGCGCCGCGTAGATCCAGGCAAAGCTAGAGTAAATCTGTGTCCTCATGTTGGCGAGCCTGGAGCCCAGCCCTTCCTCTCTCTCTCTCTCTCTCTCTCTCTCTCTCTCTCTCTCTCACTCTCTCTCTCTCTCTCTCTCTCTCTCCCTCTCTCTGTGTCTTTGTCTCTGTCTCCCTCTCTCTCTGTCTCTGTCTCTGTCTCTCTCTCTTTCAGTCGCCCCCTATTCTTGGGGTCCACAAACATACCCACATCTCTTTCATCCTGAAAAAACAACTGTCTCTTTGACCTCGCTGCTCCCCCAGCTTCCATCCTGTGGGCTTCTCCCCTTCTCTGCTCTCCCCCAAACTCCTAGGAGTGGCCTCCGCAGATGCGCCTCCTGCTTCCTGCTCAAGCCCTTCTGAGCAGGCTCCAGGATGGTGCGCAGGTCACCACTGATGTCTGCCTGCCCTTTCTCA
Organism: Monodelphis domestica; assembly: GCF_027887165.1. Lineage (NCBI taxonomy): Eukaryota > Metazoa > Chordata > Mammalia > Didelphimorphia > Didelphidae > Monodelphis > Monodelphis domestica. The sequence continues at coordinate 9,138,763 of NC_077232.1, forward strand.
GTCCTCAGCCCTGTGCCATCGCTGGCCATCCCCACTTTTCTGCCCGTGGCCTCTGCGCTTTTCTCTTGGCTTTCCCCATTTCCGCCTGACTGCTGATTCTTGTCCTCCTTCACTCTGCCCGAATGCTCTCCGGGGCTCTCTCGGGGCTTGGGGACCCCCCCCTGCTCTGTGGTTATCTTGGATGCTCCAACTTATAAACGTTTCCTCCCTCGGAATGTGAGCTCCTGGGGGCAGGTGCTCGTTTTGGTTTGGGTTCTGCTCAGCCCAGGGCCCGTCCCTCAGCAGGTACCTAATACATTCTTGTTGGTGGAGCCCACCATTTCCCATGGGTTCTGTCATGACACCTGCCTCGGGAAACTCTTCTTCTCTCCCCATCTCTCTGGTCATTCGACCTCCACAATCTCTCCCACATCCGTCCCCTTCTTTCCACTCACACAACCACCAGCCCAGTTCAGATCCGTATCATCTCTTGCCTGTGTTATTGCAACAGCCTCTTACTTGGTCTCCTCTCTTCTAGCTTCCTCCCTTCTTATTTTGTTCTCATCAGAGCTACCAAAATGGTCTTCAAAAGCCATAGATCTGACCACATCACTCTCCTCCTCAAAGACCTTCAGTGGCTCCCTACAGCTGCCACAATGAAATGCAAACTCTTCAGTTTGTTCCATTGAGCTGCCACCTACTTTCCTGGCTTTTTCTCTCACACTAGTTATTTTCATCTACTTTTCGATCCAGACAAAGTGATCTACTTGCTATTTCCCAGATTTGGCTTTCCATCACCCAGGGAGAATTGTCTTGGACAGTTTGTTCTCCATGCCTGCCTCACTTTACCTTTTAGAATGCCTCGTTTCCCTCTAAGCACCCCTTCAATGGGGAACTGGAATTCAGAGATGAAGTGATTCCCTCCTCAGATAGCATCCTCAGTAGAGTCAGGACTAGAACACACCTCCTCACCTTTGGTCCACCCTTTGGGGGGGGCAGGTAAAGAGATTTTATTTTACCAATTCCATCTAAGAGTTTTCCACATAAGTTTTCTGAAGTTATATGATCTAAATGATCTACCTTCTTCCCTCCCTCCCTTCCCCCTCCCTAGAGATAGTCAGCAATTTGATCTGGGTTAAATATATATTATTGTGCAAAACCCATGTCCATATTATCCTTTTTTTGAAAGAGAACAATCCTATAAAAGCAAAATGAAGCCATAATCTAATGTGAAAATAGTCTGCTTTGATCTGTATCTTGTCCATCTGTTCTTTCTCTGGAGATGGACAGCATTCTTTGTCGTAAGTCCTTCAGAATGGTCCTGAAACATATTGTTGAGAGTAGCTAAGTCTTTCACGGTTGATCATTCCACAATGTTGCTGTTACTGTGTATAGTTTTCCTGGTTCTGCTTATTTCACCCTGCATCAGTTCACGTAGGCCTTTTCAGCTCTTTCTGAAGTCATCTTGCTTCATCATTTCTTATAGCACAATAGTATTCCATCACCATCAGATACCACAATTTGTTCAGCCATTTCTCAATTGATGGATATCCCCTCAATTTCCAATTCTTTCCCACCACAAAAAGATCTGCTATAAATATTTTTGTACAAATAGGTCCTTTCCCCATTTTTATTATCTCTTTTAGATACAGACCCAGTAGTGGTATTACTGAATCAAAGATTATGCACTGTTTTATAGCCCTTTGGGCATAGTTCCAAATTGCCCTCCAGAATGGTTGCATCAGTTCACAATTCCACCAACAATGTATTAGTGTCCCGATTTTTCCACATTGATCTACACTTTCCATGGTCTGTTCTGGGTTGAGGAGGAGGGTTTCCAGGATATGACTGGCCTAATCTGGTTTTCTAATGAGGTTGTTCATCACTTAATCAATTTAGAGTCTACCAAATGGGTTCTAGGGAGATTGTATTATTGTCCTTAAGCTCTAAGTCTGCATTTCAAAGATGTTCTTGACTTGTTTAGTTTTCTGAACTTCTTGATCAAGAGAATGGAGAAGTATGCAAACTCCTTCTCTGAATTATGTTTGTAAATGTATAAAAGTCATAGGATTAATAAGTAAATTTATTATATTGAGAGAGTGATTAAAACTTTTTGTTTTAGAAAAAGCAAGTTCTAAGACCCTAGGTTTAGAACTCCTGCACTAGACAGAGGCCTGGAACGGTGGCCTAGAATGGTAGACCACTTGAGTAGGAGGGACCTTAGAACATCGTATGCCAGAATTGGGTGGAAGAGAAATCTTAGAATGTAAAATGGCAGAGTTGGCAGTGGGTGGGGGGACCTTGGAATAGGGAATGTCAGAGCTGGAAGGGATACTCAAATAGAGAATGTCATCAAAGTTGGAAGTGACCTTAGAACAGAGAATGTCATTAAAGCTAGGAGAGACTTTAGAACAGTGAACATCAGAGCTGAAAGACAGTTTAGGAAAGAGAATGTCAGAACTAAAAAGAATCTTAGAATAGAAAGAGACCTTAGGATAGAGAATGTCAGAACCAGGAGAGAGCATAGAACAGAGAATATCAGAGCTAGAAGGGACCTTAGAACAGAGAATGTCAGAGCTGGAAGGGATATGAGAACAGAGGATGTCCAAACTGAGAAGGGACCTTAGAACAGAGAATGTCATTAGACCTAGAAGAGACCTTAGAACAGGGAATGTCAGAGTGGAAAGAGACCTTAGAACAGAGAATGTCAGAATCAGGAGAGACATTAGAACAGAGAATGTCAGAGCTGGAAGGAATATGAGAACAGAGGATGTCATTAGACCTAGAAGAGACCTTAGAACAGAGAATGTCAGAGTGGAAAGAGACCTTAGAACAGAGAATGTCAGAATCAGGAGAGACATTAGAACAGAGAATGTCAGAGCTGGAAGGAATATGAGAACAGAGCATGTCATCAAAGCTAGAAGAGACCTTAGAACAGAGAATGTCAGAACCAGGAGAGACATTAGAACAGAGAATGTCAGAGCTGGAAGGAATATGAGAATAGAGGATGTCAGCGCTGAGAAGGGACCTTAGAATAGAGAATGTCATCAAAGCTAGAAGAGACCTTAGAACAGAGCATGTCATCAAAGCTAGAAGAGACCTTAGAACAGAGAATGTCAGAACCAGGAGAGACAGTAGAACAGAGGATGTCAGAGCTGAAAGAGACCTTAGAACAGAGAATGCCATCAAAGCTAGAAGAGACCTTAGAACAGAGAATGTCAGACCTAAAAAGGAGCTTAGAACAGAGAATGTCATTAGATCTAGAAGAGACCTTAGAATAGAGAATGCTAGAACCAGGAGAAACCTTAGAGTAGAGAATGTCAGAGTCAGAGCTGGAAGGGATATGAGAACAGAGGATGTCAGAGATGAGAAAGGACTTTAGAACAGAGAATGTCTTTAGACCTAGAAGAAACCTTAGAACAGAGAATGTCAGAACCAGGAGAGACATTAGAACAGAGAATGTCAGAGATGGAAGGGATATGAGAACAGAGGATGTCAGTGCTAGAAGGGACCTTAGAACAGAGAATGTAAAAACTGGAAGGGATATGAGAACAGAGGATGTCAGAGCTAAGAAGGGACCTTAGAATAGAGAATGTCATCAAAGCTAGAAGAGACCTTAGAACAGATAATGTCAGAACCAGGAGAGACATTAGAACAGAGGTTGTCAGAGCTGGAAGAGGCCTTAGAACAGAGAATGTCAGAACCAGGAGAGACATTAGAACAGAGGATGTCATGAGATCTAGAAGAGACCTTAGAATAGAGAATGCTAGAACCAGGAGAAACCTTAGAGTAGAGAATGTCGGAGTCAGAGCTGGAAGGGATACGAGAACAGAGAATGTCAGAGCTGGAAGGGATATGAGAACAGAGGATGTCAGTACTAGAAGGGACCTTAGAAGAGAGAATGTCATCAAAGCTAGAAAAGACCTTAGAACAGAGCATGTCAGAACCAGGAGAGAGGATGTCAGAGCTGGAAGGGAAATGAGAACAGAGGATGTCAGAGATGAGAAGGGACCTTAGAACAGAGAATTTCATTAGACCTAGAAGAGACCTTAGAACAGAGAATGTCAGAACCAGGAGAGACATTAGAACAGAGGATGTCATGAGATCTAGAAGAGACCTTAGAATAGAGAATGCTAGAACCAGGAGAAACCTTAGAGTAGAGAATGTCGGAGTCAGAGCTGGAAGGGATACGAGAACAGAGGATGTCAGAGCTGAGAAGGGACCTTAGAACAGAGAATGTCATCAAAGCTAGAAGAGGCCTTAGAACAAAGGAGTTCAGAGCTGAAAAGCACTTTAGAACAGGGAATATCAGAGCTAGGAGGGATCTCATATGATTGAAAATGGGCAGAGGGGAGAGGGGAATAGGGAATACACATTTATGTAACACCTACTATATGCCAGGCACTGTCCTAAGTGCTGTACAGTTACTCTCTCGCTTGATTTCATTGGGATAGCAAGATTAACATGGACATCCTAATACACAGAGGCCAATTTTAGCTTAGCTGCACCACTGGGACCTGGTGGCTGAGACCCATCCCTGGGCTATGACTCTAGAAGGACACGTGCCTTATTGAAGAGAAACAGACTAGACAACAATGAGAACGCGGAGCAGCAGGGGAAGATGGTAGCTGAGACTATTTAGGGAGATATTTCCATGCCGGGGTTGGAAAAGCACACCAGAGAGAACGGGGTGAAGACAGGTAGAAATAAAAACAATATTGTCTTTGGAGAATGTTCTGGATGGCCTGGACAGAAAAAGGAATCGAGTGAGTTTAGGAAAGATCAGAAGCTCAGCAGAGAGCTGGTACGCCTAGGATGGACATCTGCCGGAACGTTCTCGCAGATGAAGAGTAAGCAGGGTTTCTGTATCTGCCTCATGACAATGTTCTCCCTCAAAAGGTGGAGGGAATGGCAAGGGGAATATTCTCTTCTGAGTCTGATTGTCACCAAGCAGGAGGCACTGACTTCTGGGGTAGAAGGTGGGAACTTGGAAGGCAGGAGATCACTGTATCTTGGGGTTTGGGATAAAGAGAAAGGAGTTTGGCCTCCCCTTCTGTTTGGTGAGAGTAGGATACGTTGGGCTGAAGGTCTATGCGATAAGCAGTCTGGGACGCTCTAAAGAACGAAATTTGGAGGACTCCAAAGGAAACAGTTATGAGGGGGAAACGGAGTTATCTGAAGAGGCCCATGCATGTACACAGGGAGCCCCCAATCAGAATACGCATACATACATGACAGAAGCATGAACAGCTAACAGAGAATGAACATACAAATGTATCCTGTGCCTGAAAGACTACTGTCAAGAGTACTGAGGAGGGAAAGGAAAGTGAAGGACATCAGAAAGATGTTTTTTTTCAAAAGCCATATTGGAACAGGGCAGCTGGGTAGTTCAGTGGATAGGGAGTCAGGCCCAGAATAGAGAGGTCTTAGATTCAAATGTGGCCTCAGCCACTTCCTAGCTGTGTGACCCTGGGCATGTCACTTAACTGCCATTACCTAGCCTTTATCACTCTTCTGCCTTGGAGCCAATCCACAGTATTAATCCCAAGATAGAAGGCAATGGTTTTTGCTTTTGGCTTTTTTTTTACGAGCTAGGAAGAGAAACTCCATTCAAAATATAGGGGCAGCAAGGTGGCTCAGTGGATAGAGAGCTAAGCCTGGAGTTGAGAGCACCTGGGTTCAAATCTGGATGGAACCCTATAAATATACAGTATTGATTCTAAGATGGAAGGTGAGGATTAAAAAAAAAAGCTATATTGGAGGAAAGGAGCTGGGTTGAAGAAAGGAAGGTTCCCCTCTTCAGGGTGGATAGGACAATAACAGATGGAAGAGAGAAGGCAGAACTGCTTGGTTCTAATTTTGCTTGGGTCAGCTAGGTAGCAGGGAGGATAGAGTATCAGGCCTGGAGTTGGGAGGACCTGGATTCAAATGTGGCCTCAGACATATCCTAGCTGTGTGACCTTGGGCAAGTCACTTAACCCCGATTGCCTACCTAGCCCATACTGCCTTGGAATCGATGCTTGGTATTCATCCTAAGAAAGAAGTTGAGGGTTAAAAAAATTCTTATTTTGCTTGTTTTCTCTGCCAAGTAAAGGACATTTTTTTGGTTGTAGAAAAGACTGAAAAACCGGATTAATAGGGACTTAATGTCCGAGATAAGTAACAGGACCCCCAGGCAGCCTTGATAAGCTCCGGTTCCTTGGTCCGGGTGAATAGCATCCTCCGTCTTTGACAGAACTAGCAGATGTCATTGCTTAATCACTATCGGTGACCCCGAAAAACCATGAAGAGAAGAGATGCTGTAGGCCTGGAGAAGGGCAAACGTTCCCATTTTACAAATAAATGGGAAGGGAATGGGATTCGGAAGACAACAACAGGCCAGTGAATTTTCCTCGGAGTCCTAGCAAAATTCCAGGCTGAATTATGGAAGGGATTATTAATAATCATGGAGAGCCAGCATGGCTATCTCTGGAACAGACCAAGCAGACGAGCAGCCTTCCCTTTTTTGAGAGGTCAGAGTAATGCGGCAGGTATTGTTTATCTGGAGGTTAGCAAAGCCTTTGATGACAGGCTATTCTTGTGGAAGAAATGGAGGCCTGGAGAGACAGTAATAGATATAGGTGGGTTTGGAGCTGGTTGAATGGCTAGACCCCAAATGGCTGGATAACAACTTTTAGAAGTTTTGCTTTTTTTAAAACACTTACCATCCCGCTTAGAATCAATACTGGGTATTGGTTGCAAGGTGGAAGAGCAGTGAGGGCTAGGCAGTGGGAGTTAAGTGTCTTGCCCAGGGTCACCCAGCTAGGAAGTGTCTGAAGCCAGATTGGAACCCAGGACCTCCTATTCTCTAGGCCTGGCTCTCCAACCACTGAGCCATGCAGCTGCCCCCTGAAGCCTGTAATGAAGTGCAGCCAGGGAGACCTGTATCTCATATTCTCACTGTTCACCATTTTGGTCAGTGATTCAGATAAAGGTGTGGGCAGCCTACTGATTGATTTTCTAGATCACTCAAATATGGGAGGAGTAACCAACCCACTGGATGAAGAGTCAAGATTCAATACGATCTCAGACTAAACTGAATCTGAATTTGAATAGGGATAAATGTCAAGTACTAGACATGGGCTCAAAAAATCAACCTCACACGCTCAAGATGGGAGAAGCTCCATTGGATGGCAGTTTATTTGAAAAAGATCCCGATTTTTTAGAGACAGGTTGGTCGAGACGGCCTCTGAGAGTCACTGATCCTGTGACCACAGGGTCAGCGGAAGCCAGCCGTGGCTAGGGTCTTAGACTGCATTAAGAGGCAAATAGTCCACAAGGAGGTAGTGGATGGGCCTTCCGTCCTCCGCCCTCATCTGACTGAAGGATCGCAGTCAGGTCTGGGAATACTTCAGAAGGATGCTGGGGGAGGCTACAGAAAATGACAGCCAGGCTGGAGGAGGAAAGACCCTGAGGGGGCCCGGTGAGGTCCCGGGAAAGAGCAGGGCTCCAGGGTAGGCTTGGAAGATGAAAGATCTCTGCAGCTACTGGAACAATGAAGGTTGCCTAGTGTTGGTCTGTGCCCCAGAGGGCAGAATAGCAGCAGGACCTGGGAGGGAAAGAGGCCAACTGAAGGCAGGTGCAGGGGAGGACGACTGGAGAGCGGGCTGTTGGAGCAGCGGAGGATGCTGCTAGGTGAGAGCGAATATCCCACCACCCCAAGTATTCTGTTTAATTAGATGGAGTCATAATAACCAAAATAAGAACGCTGGAGTCCAAGGGAGAGAAGAGAGCTTAGCTAGAGTCAGGGCCGGGACAAGCAGTAGGAAAGAGAGCGCCTGCCGGAGCAGGGAGGCACTAGAGGATGCCGGAGGGCTCCTGAGCAGCGCAGCCTCCAGCACGACATCGAAGGCAGCTCTGCTGGTCAGTCGGGGCGTGCGGCCCAGTGGCGAGGCACAGCTCAGCCTCTCGTCCGTCCCCTGTCCCGTCCCCCACTCCGGGTTGCCCCTCCTGATCTCCACCCGGGAGAGTGACAGAGAGCTGGAGGAGGCTGTGCTAGAGAGGACAGATGGGCCTCCATCCCAGGCCGGCCCTCCGCGGTGTCTGACTGGAGGACTGGCCGGGGGCCATCTTTCTCCAGGAAGCAGAAGGAGCTGCCGTGGACAGATGGGCTGCTTAGGTTGGATCGGTGGGGGAGGGACGGCAGTGCGGCAGGCCACCCGAAAGAGGGGGGAGGGATGGGGGAGGGGAGAGTCCGAGATCTCATGCCTGGAAGGGGCTGAGCAGGTGGGAAGGGACCCAGGGGGTCGCTGCCTTCCTCAGGGAGCGGGTGGGAGGGATGCAGGCCGGGCCTTGGAGGATGGAAGAGCAAGGGCGCTCAGAGGTCACGGGCATGCGGGTGCCCCCCCCCCTTGGCCCCATCCCGGGATGCAGGGTGCTTGCTATTCGGGTCCTGCTCTCCCTCAGGCTGCTCCCTCCATCACACGCATGCACTGGGCTTTCTATTACTCTGGGAGCAGACATGAAGGAGAGAAAATGCTGACACAGTCGGCTCGGGTTGTCATGGCAACCACAGCCCTAATTAGTGTGTGCGGCCTGGTTCTCTCCAACATGGGGGGGGGAGGGGGAGAGGCAAGGATGGGAGGGAGGGAGGAAGGGAGGGGAGCCCTCACAACTTGAAAATGCTGCATCCTGGGGCCTGCTCGACCCCCTTCCTGCCTCCCCCCACTTTTCCCCAGCTAAAGGGGAGGCAGCCCCTCCCATGAATCCTTGACACCCTTTCCCCATCCTAATGAAGGTGCTGCCTGCTCACTCCCACCCCTTTTCCCTGAGTTCTCACCCAAGAAATGAAACCCTCTATTTCCTGACCTCCTTCTCGAGGCTGGGGTTCATCTTCTGAAAGGAGGCCCAACCCAGGCTATCGGGGCCTTAGAACACAGAACATGAGAGCTGGGAGAGTCCTTAGAACACGGAACATGAGAGCTGGGAGAGTCTTTAGAACACAGAACATGAGAGCTGGGAGAGTCCTTAGAACACAGAACATGAGAGCTGGGAGAGTCCTTAGAACACAGAACATGAGAGCTGGGAGAGTCCTTAGAACACAGAACGCCAGAGCTGGGAGGGATATTAGAACAGAGAACATGAGAGTGGGAGAGTCCTTAGAACACAGAACATGAGAGCTGGGAGAGTCCTTAGAACACAGAACATGAGAGCTGGGAGAGTCTTTAGAATACAGAACATGAGAGCTGGGAGAGTCCTTAGAACACAGAACATGAGAGCTGGGAGAGTCTTTAGAATACAGAACATGAGAGCTGGGAGAGTCCTTAGAACACAGAACGCCAGAGCTGGGAGGGACATTAGAACACAGAACATGAGAGCTGGGAGAGTCCTTAGAACACAGAACATGAGAGCTGGGAGAGTCCTTAGAACACAGAACATGAGAGCTGGGAGAGTCCTTAGAACACAGAACGCCAGAGCTGGGAGGGATATTAGAACAGAGAACATGAGAGTGGGAGAGTCCTTAGAACACAGAACATGAGAGCTGGGAGGACCTTAGAACACGGAACATCAGAGCTGGGAGAGTCCTTAGAACACAGAACATGAGACCTGGGAGGGACCTTAGAACACAGAACATCAGAGGTGGGAGAGTCCTTAGAACACAGAACATGAGAGCTGGGAGAGTCCTTAGAACACAGAACGCCAGAGCTGGGAGGGACATTAGAACACAGAACATGAGAGTGGGAGAGTCCTTAGAACACCGGACCGCAGAGCTGGGAAGTAGTTAATAACATGAAACAAAACCTCCAAGTGAGATTGAACTTCGGAAACCAACCCCCCATTTTAGAGCTTTTGTATACTGAGGTCCAGATCACTCTCAAAGTCACCCAGCTAGTAAGCGAAAGAACCAGGCTTAGCTCTTGGCTCCGGCATTGTGCCAGGCTCTCTTCTACAGCCCCCCACTCCACCTCGGGCGGATACAACAGGAAGCAGGCTCAGATTCCAGGGAAGCACTAACTTCTCCGGGGGTCCCCTGTCTGCCTCCCCATTCTTGTCCCCCCAGAACACAGATGACCTCCTGGTAGCGTCAGCGGAGTGCCCCAGCGACGATGAGGACCTGGAGGAGTGTGAGCCTAGTACTGGTGAGTGTCTCTCCCCCCTCCCCCCGGGGGCCCCTGTCTGCTGACTCATCCGGGAGGAGGGGGCGACCATCCCTATACCACCCCAGGCCCCCCGAGATCTGGGACCCCCAAGGGATGACGGCTAGGGCTTAGCTCTCCCCGACACCCCCAGCTGACCTCCCTTTCGTGACAAGGGCCCAAGTCCAGCCCCTGTTGGTGGCTGTGGGATGGGCTCGCCCATCTCGGGGGTCTGTAGCTCCTGGTAGATGTAGGTAGGCTGGGAGAGGAGAAGGGAGAAGCCTCTGCGGCGGTGCTGAACCACAACTCCCGTGAGCTCTTGGGGAAGGAGGGTGGCGAGGGCAGGCTTCCTCCCATTATCCCCCACCGGAAGGACATCTCGCTCCCAGGAGCCTTTGGGGGGGTGCCGCCAGCCTCCAAGGTGGGGCCAGCTGTCGGTGACGGCCTTTGGGGAGGATGAACCCCGCGGCTCCCCAAGAGAAGGCTGCCAGGCCCAGGAGATGCAGGGAGTGCGGAGGGATGGTCAGGACTGGCTTCCCCTGGCTTGCCCACCCCCATCCCCCTGCACCGCTAAGGTGGAGACGCCGCTCAGAGTAGAGCATCCTGTGTTCCCCACCCAAGCCCGTCCCTGCAGGGCCCTGCCTGGGCAGGCCAAGGATGCGAATCCTGCCCGCAGGGAGCTTCCACATACCATTAAATGGACAGATTAGAACAGATGAGAGCAAATACTTATGAAGTACCTACTGTGTGCTTAGGGGGGCAGAGTCAGAGTTTGGGGAGATGGTCAGGCGCCCATTTAGAGCATCAGACTGTGCGTAAGCCTCACAAAGCGGGGATCAGCGGGGATCAGTACCCAGCATGCACAGGGCGCTTTGAGGCTAGTAAAGGGCTTTCTGGCCAGGGTCTCCTTTGAAGTCTCTGGGGGGAAGAAGGAGAGATCATGGAAGCCTTCCAGGAGGAGGTGGGCCGGTAGCTGGACCTAAAGCAGTTCTGTTAGCACAGAGCCTAGGCCCCGTGCCAGCATGTGAAGGGTGCGTGTTGACGGCCGCAGGGCGGGGAGGCCATCCTCGGAGAAGGGAATGGTGTGGCCAAGGAGGCAGAGAGCAGGGGGTGGGGGCAGGGAAAGGACGGCAGATGGAGCCAGGAGGGGGCCTGGAACGCCAGCCTGGCTTAGACTTGACCTGGGGAGCGTAAGGAGGGGAGGACGCAGCCAACGTCGGGCTTCAGGAAGGCCCGTGCAGTGGTGTAAAGGGGGAGACGAGGGACCGTGGGGCCGGGAGCGCTCCTGGGGAGACGGCTCTTCTTCTGCCTCGCCATTATGGCTGGCCGGCTGGCCAGCCTTCTCCGGGGTCAGCTGGGAAATGGGCCTTAATGTGGTGCCGGGATCATACTGGGGCAGCTCAGCGCGGCCAGGACGTGCCGGAGCGACGGAGGCAGGGCTCCGTGCGGTCGTCTCGGAGGGCGCAATCCCCGGCTCCTCGCGGGGCCTCGTCCATGTCAGGTTCAAAGCAAGGCTGGCTGGGCTCGGGCCGGCGCGATTGGGGATGGGGGAGGGCAAAGAAAGAGTCGAGGATTCCAGCCCGGCGAGGGGCAGTTTTAATATCAAGTATTCAAGCTTACTCAACATTTATTAAGCACCGAGTGTGTGCAGAGCAGGGCCGGGGTCCTATGAAGTTTAGTAACTCTCAAGGCGAAAGGGGATCCGAGTGAGAGTTCAGCTGCCATGTGTTGATCGCCGTTGGCGAGGCAACCAGTTCTGGGGAATGAGCTTGGAGCAAGGGTAGCATAGGCACAGGGATGCGCCACCAGGCCATGGGGCGCCATGGAGAGGTCGTCTAATCCAGGCCCCCATTGGAAAACAAGCAGAACGAGGCCCAGAGGGCTTCAGGGAGGAGGAGGCAAAGGCATGACTTGACTCTGCCTGTCCCCCGCTTCAGACCCGGCCTCGCCCTTAGCCCAGTTACCTAAAGACAGATCTCCAGCACTTTCTGGCATTCTCAGCAGAAAAGGGTGTCTGAGCTTCCGGAACAGTCTGAGAAGGCCGGCCCTCCCTCACTTTGCCGGAGCATCTTTGTTTCCCGCCCCAGAGGTCCAGCTTCCACACTAGATGAAAGGCAGAAGGAAGTGAGGAGAGCCTGGCGGAGGCAAGCCCTGAGGAGAAGGCTGAACTGTCAGGTGGACGGGAGAAGAAATGAATTACCTGTAGAAAAGGGCAGCAGTCTGGGGCCGTGCAGTGCAAGGGAGGCAAAGGGTCTGCCCGCGGTGATACGCCTGAGGGCTTCTCTGTACGGCAGCGTCCTATCAGAGGCACCAGTAGGAGGGCTGACAGGGAGCTGCGAAGGAAGTGGTGCATTTAGGGGTGGGAGGAGGCTGACAAAGCAGGCGATGGGACTGCGATGGGGCAGAAGCAGCCTTTGGGGCCTGACAAATGGGCCCCTCCTAGGAGCACAGGGCGCAACGGCCAACCAAATAGGGTCCGCTGTTTGGGGGTGCTTCGGCCTTGCCTGGCCCAGAGCCATCTCTTGTAGATATGGGAACGGGAGGCACCACGGGCTCCTCTTTGTCCTCAAAGGGCACCTTCTACAAGGATCTGGCTGGGCAGCTCTTGGCTTGAAGGGGAGGGAAAGGGAGAGGGCTCAGACACTTCCCTTCAAGGGGCTCTGTAGGAAATGTAACTGCCCGGCTGAGGCGCCATCTTTCCCTGGAGCAGTTGGCTCATAGAGGCTACTGGCCTCCCAGAAGGTGCAGCTCCAGCGGGTGGTAGAGTCTATTATGGGCTCCTGCTCTGTTCTTAAGACCCAGGAACAGCCCTCACCCACTCGCAGACCCTTCTGGATCTTTGGAGAAGAGAGGATGGGCAGTCATGGGAGGCTGGAGAGGAGAAGAGAGGATTGGAGAAAGGATCTCCATTCAGCAGCGGGTTGGATGGGATGAGATGAGTCTCTTGTTCTCTGATGGACTCATAACCTCCTTTCCCTCCCCAGCTGTGGGGGAAGCCCTAGAGGGAGATGAGGAATCCATACTGTGTATCAGTTCCAGGACAGAAGAGCAGTAAGGGCTAGGCAAAGGGGTCACACAGCTAGGAGATCTGTGAGGCCAGATTTGAACCCAGGATCTCCCATCTCTAGACCTGGCCCTCTATCCACTGAGCCACCTCACTGCCCCAAGGAGGGATTCCATAGGACACAAAGTCTGGCATCTTGCCTCTTCCTCTCCGGTGCATCCTCCGAGACCAAGAGCTCCAGCCCGAGTTTTGAATCTGGGGCCTTCCCAACTCCAGCCAGCTGCTGGGGTCCCCTGATCAGGGGCAGGGCTCCTCCATTCTGGAGGCTTTTACACTTCAGCATCCATCAGACATAAGGGGCTCAGGGAGAGGCAGCGGGGGTTGAGAAATGACTTATTCAAGATCACGTAGTCAGGAAGTCACAGAACGAGGATCCAGATTCAGATTGTCCAGATTGCAAATGGTTGAGTATGTGCCAGGCATCTTCCAATCCATAGACCTGTTGGCTGGAGATGTTTTCCCCAGCCTGTGAGCCCCAGGGCACAGGAAATTCCCCTTCTGGTGCTGCATTGCTGAGAGCGTGATGGGCGCACAAGCCCTCATGCATCCCTCCATCCCTTCAGAGGACCAGCGAGGCTTCACCCAGGAGCAGAGCCCTGGAGGGTCTGCACCCATGCTTGATGCCAGGCAGGGCCAGCCTTTACCCACTCTGGCTGGACCCTGGCATAGTTTCCCTCTTGCTGACGCTGGCGATCACTGGAAGATAACTGAGTCCAGCTGGCTGCAGAGCCTTCCTGTTGCTTCTTCCCGTGGTCCAGGCACAGGACGTCAGAGCTCAAGGAGCCTTTGGAATTCTTCTAGTTTTACATCTAAGGAAGCCCAGCTGGGCCCGAGAGGAAGAGGGCATTGCCCAAGATCACCCACTGAATTAGGGGCAGAGCGAGCACTCTAATTCGCCTCCAGGTTCAGGCTTCTCCTACTAGAGGTCCGAGATGGGAAGAACTGGAACAATAGGAGAAGGGAAGAGTTCAAACCGATCATTCAACACACTCATTAAGCATTTACTATGTGCCTGACCCTGAGCTATGCAAAGAAGAAACCTGCCAGGGCAGCTGGGTGGCACAGCGGAGAGAGTGCCTGAACAGGGTCTGTGTTCAAATCTAGCCTCAGACACTTCCTAGATGTATGACCCTGGGCAAGTCACTTGATCCTATTTGCCTAAAAAACAAAACCAAACAACAAAGAAACAGAACCTGCCCCCAAGAAGCTTCCATTATGATGGGAGGACCAGTGTGTAAACAAATCCTTATATACTGTAGGCAGGAAGGAACTAGATTCTGGGGGGGCCTGGGAAGGGCCTCCTGCTGAAAGTGGTGCCCACTCCGAGTCTCCTTTTCCTGTTTGGACTCTGTGGCATCTTTTTTTGGCCAGGGACAGCTTTCCTGCTTGTTTTTTGAGTCTCCAGGGGGGACAAGAGTAGCAGAATCCCCCAGGCTCAGGGCAGCATTCCCCCTGGAGTAGATTGTTGGCTGTCCACCGGAACTCCATCACAAGTTCTAGTGAAGGTGCCCCCTTCCCTTCCAAGACTGGTTGTAGGGGCAGCTAAGGTGGCTTAGTGTACAGAGAGCTAGATTTAGAGATGGCAGGTCCTGGATTCAAATCTAGCCTCAAAAATGTCCTAGCTAGGTGACCCTGGGCAAGTCACTTTACCTCCATTGCTCTTCTGCCTTGGGACTGATTCTATTGATTCTAAGACAGAAGGTAAGAGGCTTTGTTTTTAAAGATTGGTCCTGTGCTTTTAGCGTCTGGCCTAAGAGGGAGACAAATACTGGGGTGCTAATGGGGGGTTTGGCCGTATCACTGCCCAGTTCTATTCCAGCTCGAAATGTCTGTGATTTTGAGAAAGTGACCCAGAAGCCTTCTGTCCACAGGATCGATCCCCAACCGTAGCTTGGGCCTGGGGCTGCTGAAACCCTTCTGGAGAGGTCTTGAGGGCCTTCTGCCTCTGCCCCTCAGCTCTCACTCCTAACGTCCGTGTTCTGTGGAGGAAGATGGGGAGACGGCAGAGAACTCGACCCTCCTCCCCCAGCTCCATCTTAGGAGCTGGACGGTTGTCTTCCGCTCACCTAGCTTTGACTTAATTCAGGGTCAGACCAGAGTCCTTTTTCAATCCTGTTGGACTCTTGGTTACCCCATTTGGGGTTTCCTTGGCAAAGACGCTGGAATGGTTTGGCATTTCCTTCTCTGGCTCATTTTGCAGTTAAGGAAGCTGAGGCAAGCTGGATCAAGTGACTTGGCCAGAGTCACTCAGCCAGTAAATACGAGACCAAAATGTGACAGGGTCGGCCTGCTGGTCTACCAGCCAAACCCTCTCGTTCCAGCAAAGTACAGCTAGGCGATAGATGCTTGTTGGATTGTGTTGGATGGGGGAGAGGAAGAGCCACACCAGCATTTCAGAAAGCCCCATCCCTGCCAGGGTCCAGCGAGGGGCTGCACACAAAGGGGACTTAGAGGCTGTGGCCGCGTCTTTCCAAGGTTTACCCCTTGCTCAGATCGTTGATCGTAGACTTGCCCGAAGGCCTTCGTTGCTCTATCCCCCCTCGAAGGGAAGGGAAGGGAAGGAGGGCGGATTTGGAGGCCGAGAACTCGGCCGTGAATCCCACCTCTGCAGCCACTCATTTGGCCCCAGAGAAGTCGCTTCCCATCTTGGGGAGCTGCTGTTGGGGGCGCCCCACATTCAGGTCCGCCGAAGCTGGTCAGACGAGGGCGTAGGGCCAGGGGCCTGCGAGGGGGAGCCCAGAGAGGCCTGACACTAGGGGAACCCTTCCGACCCTCAGGGCTGGCTGGGGCTGGAGCAGAGACGCGGCCGGTTGAGCAGGGAGCGCTTTACTGAGTGGGGTCGGGGCAGCTAGGTGGCTCCCTGGAAGAGCGCAAGGTCCGGCCCCAGGAGACGGCCAGCCAAGCCAGACAAGCTCGTCCTCGGACCCTTCCTCGCCGGAACCCCCGTGGCCTAGCCCTGGGCGCTCTTTGGGCTTAGCACTCCTATGCAGTATTGATACTGACAGGAATGAAATCTGGCCTCAGACACTGCCCAGCCACGTGACCCTGGGCAGGTCACATGACCGCCGGGGCCTAGCCCCTTAGACAGAAGGTGAGGCTGATAAACAAATTCACTGAATGTTTGGGGCCAAGGACAGCCCCAGGCCAGCGTCCGGCCCTCCACATACAGGGATGGCAGGAGGGCCGCGAGGTGTAAGAAGCCTGGAGACCAGAGGGAGCCGCTGGAGCCGGTGTGGTGGCGCTGGACACGGTGGTCATGTTTAACCCTTTCCTTCCCTTAGCATCACTACTGTTTATGGGTCCCAATGAAGAAGCAGGGAGGGCTGGGCGACGGGGGCAAGTGACTTGCCCAGGGTCACACAGCTAGGGAGGGTCTGCCGGCCCTGGCCCTTCGCTGCCCCCAACGCGTACCTTAAGACGATCAAGCGTGGGGGCAGGGTCCGAGGACAGGAGGGGGAAGGGCGAGAGATTCCCCAGAGGGAGCCGGCTGGATTTGGAGAGTGGGAGAGAGTGAGGAGTAGATTTGGAGCCGGAGCGCCCCCCGCAGGAGGGGAGAAGAGAAGCAGTTCAGACAGGGGAGAGTTTAGGGCTGGTAAGATGATGGGTGTCTGGGGCCTCCCAACGGAGAGAGGGAGAAGAGGGCTCGGGACAGCCTGGG
Source organism: Monodelphis domestica (assembly GCF_027887165.1). NCBI lineage: Eukaryota > Metazoa > Chordata > Mammalia > Didelphimorphia > Didelphidae > Monodelphis > Monodelphis domestica. The sequence goes on from NC_077232.1 coordinate 9,155,579, forward strand.
GGGGTGAAGCGGAGGAGGGTGAAGACCCTGGGCAGGCGGGGCTAACTTCGGACCGTAACTCCAGGCGAGTGGAGAGGCTGGAAGCCGGGCGGGAGGGTCGAGAGGAGCGAGAGCAGGCGCCGGGGACCCCGGCCAGGAGGCCAGCCACGACAGGGAGGGAGATCTAGAAGGTCAGGGCCGAAGAGAGGGCCATCTCCATCCGATGGCCCCGAGGAGGAGCGGAGAGTCTAGGCCGAGGCTGGCGAGGAAAGACCAGGAGGAGCTGGGGGGGTGCATGGAGCCCAACGGCTCCCCGGTGGACCCCGAGATCCTGGGCAGCGAGGAATGGAGTGGACTTGAACTCGCCTCCCTCACCCTTTCTCGGAAGCCCCCCGTCAGCCGCTCGGTCCAACTTGAGCCTATTCACGAAGCATCTGCCCTGTGCCAGGCACAGGGAGGCGGACAGCCTCCATCCGGGCCCTTTTCTCCTCCGCCCCCCCTCACCCAGGAGGAAAAGGCTTCTGGTGAGGATCCTGCCCGGCTCCACCCCTCACACTTGCCACGAGGGCCCCGGAGCCAGCAGAGGTCACTGGCAGGACTCGAACTTGGATCCTAAACACTGATCTGGGCTGCTTCGGGGCAGACAGCGCCACACCCTTTTCCGAAGGAAGAGCCCGGCTGGAGTTGGAGCATCCCTGCACAGTCACAAAGCTGGGCCGCGTCCGAGGCGGTGCCGGCATCCGGATCTTCCCAGGCCGATAGCCGGCCTGCGGGTGGCCTTCCTTGATTCCGGCTCCCAGGGGAAGGGCGGTGAGGCACCAGGAATCCTCTGAGCCCAGCCGCGGCCTCGGCGGGGCTGGGGGGGGGCGCACAGGGAGCCCCCGGAGCAGAACCGACGAGATCTGGGTCCGGAGGATGGGTGGCTCCGCCTCTGGCCTTCTGATCTTGGCCGCGCGCTCACTTCTCCACTGAGGGGGCTCCTGGGCGGCCAAGCGCTCTAAGGTGGGCGTATCTTCCGTCCAGGGTAGGAAGGGGGGAGCTTTGCACCCCCCAAAGGGTCCGCGTTCTCGTTGGGAGCGCCTCTTCCACCTTGGCGCCGGCGCTGGTTCCGAGGCCTGGGCAGGAGGGCTGAAGTGACTTGTCCAGGGTCACCCAGCCAGAAAGCACCTTAGAAAGGCTATTCTGAAGACCAGCCGACTCCCTGGGCTTTCTGGGTCTGGACAGTCTTGCAATAGAGTGAACCTCTTCGTGCATACGGCCCGGCGCGTGGGTGTGGGGAGTTAAGGGGGGAAGGGACCACAGGGGTCTGTGGCAGTTAGTGAGGGCTTCCTGGAGGAGGGGGCCTCGAACTCGGGACCTGAAGGGGCAAGTGAGAGTTGGAGGAAGGCAAGAGAAGGGCCTGCCAGGCAGAGGCCCAGTTTGCACATCGGCGGAGAGGCGCGAATGGGTCTGCTTGAGAAGGGATCCTGGGAAGGGACCAACAACTGTTAGGAGCCTCCAGTCGCACCCTCAGAGGGCGCCGCGCTTGGGGCAGAAGCCCTGCTGGCAGCCGGGATGGAAGCTTTGCTGGAGGCGGTGCTGGGGAGTCGGAGGCTCGGACTGGGCCCCGGCCTGCCCCAGAAACGCTGCCGAGGACCCCCCCCCCCCCCGGCCTCCGTTTCCCATTCATGCAGCTGGAAGGTGGGCTGACGGCGGCCCAAGAGCCTTGATGGCTCCGACGCCGTGGAAGCCTGCAGAGACGCAGGGAGGGACAGTGCGACGATGGACGGAGGGAGCTGGGGGCCAACCAGAGAAGGGCCCTGGCCAGGATCCCGTCACATCGGCGGATCAGGCACCCCTGGGTGCAGGGGCTGTCCCGGGGCGGGGAAGACCCTCTGCACCTAAAGACCCTTAACGTGGACATCCCCAGGGACGGAATTTGCAGCCCACCCATCCCCGGCCGGTGCGGCTCGCGTCCATCCCCACAAGGAGGCCACCCAACGTGCGGAGGGGCCGTCTTAGCCCTCAGCTTCCATCTGGGGGTCAGCCCTGTGCAGTGGTTCCCAGGCAGAAGAGCAGTGAGGGCTAGGCCATGGGGGTGAGTGGCTAGGAAGAGCCTGAGGCCAGATTTGAACCCAGGACCTGCCTCCAAGCCTGGCTCTATCCACTGAGCCACCTGGCTGTCCCTTGAGAGATGGCCCCACGCCCTCTTCTCTCCTCACACATTTCTTGGGTGACGGGGACGAGCCGGCCGGCCGGCCGGCGCTGAAAAACCGCACGGTTCTTTGCACGAGCCCAAGCGGCCGCCTTTTCTCCATGCCAGCCTTCGAGCTCTGGGCTGTGGCCCAGGACGGGCCCAGGACGGCGGAGAGGCATAAATGGCGCCCCGAGGACATCTGGGACCCACACGGGCCGAGACAACAGTGGGCCGTCTCGTCGCCCCTCAGGAACGTCCCTTCTTTGGGAGAGGAGCCCTCGTTGTGCCGTCCAGGAAACCGAGGCAAACACGGGCATCCTTGACCTGGAGCCTCCCCGGCGCCAGGCCCGGCCATTTGTCCTCTGCGTCACCAGCTGCCGCAGTCAGCCGGGCCCTGGGCCAAGCTGTGCCGGAGGATACGAGCAAGAAGAAAGGCAGCCCCTGCTCTTGAGCTTACCATCGTGCGCGGAAGGGTGGGGGAGGAGGTGCCCAGCTGCCCCCTGGGAAATGAGGCTTGGCCTGGCTGCCCTCACCAAAAGGAAGTGACTTGTTGAAGAATCTTCTCTCCAGTCTTAGACTGAATACTTTTGTGTATCCCTTCGGCAATGGGAGTCAAGTGACTTGCCCAGGGTCACCCGGCTAGGACATGGGTGAGGCCAGATTTGAACCCAGGACCTCCCCTCTCTAGGCCTGGCTCTCAGTTCCCCGAGCCAGCTCGCTGCCCCTGAATGGGAGTTCTAAGGGGAGCTCGTCCCCTGCTGTCCGAGGGCAGGCTCCGTGGGAGCTCCAGGAGTGGATGGCAAAGGTTCCTGGAGCAGTAAGGACACAGCAGTGGGGCGCCCAGGGGCCCCCCGGGATGCAGCGGAAAAGGCGGGGAATGGTGCGGTCTGAATTGTGCCTTCAGAAGGTCATCTTGGCCGCTCTGTGGAGGATGGCCTGGAGAAGGGAGAGGCCAATGGGGAGCTGGCAGGAGGGACAAGGGCCGCAGTGGCGGTGCCTTGGGTTAGGGCTAAGGCATGGAGGTGGCGGGAGCAGAGGGAAGGGGACACCCAGGAGGGGTTTTCAATAGACCGATAGAATCCACAAGCGTTGGAAACGGAGTGAGGAAAAGGGATGAACCTGGACCACAAGGATGGCGGCGCCTCAGTGGCAGCAGGGAGGCTCCAGGAGCTCAGGCTTCCCTCGGCCAGGTCAACGCAGAGAATAATCCGGCTGGAGGTGACCGCCGAGAGAACGTGGGCTTTGGGGGCTTTGCAAAGAAAAGGCGCTGGAGGGAGGGGCTCAGAGGGGGTCTGCAGTGGCTACTCGAGACTGTCGTGGAGTCAGCTGACCATCGGGCATCGCCGTGTCAGAGCCCAGAGGCAGCACTTCCTGATTGCTCTTAGAGGGATTCGTCTGTCCGGGAGGAGAGAAAATCTATAGCAAGGGACCTGGGCGCTGGGCAGGGGCTCGAGGGGGGACCTAAAGGTTGGAACCGACAGGACACAAATGGACAAGCAGGCAAGAGAGAGGTTCAAGGAAAGAAGAGGGAGGTCAGTGACTCAATCCACCATAAGGGCTGTACTGTGAGGAGAAGAGAATGGAACTAGTACAAAGATGATGGATTGGCGAGCCAGGAAGGGATGAGAAACCGAAGGTCATAGTGGGCCTAGGCTGAGGGGGGGAGGGGACTGGAAGGATGGGAGATTATGATTAGGGAAAAGGGACAAGAACTAGAGATTCATCGAAGTGAGTTAGAGAGGTGATTGGGGGCCCAATCTATCCGTCGGTGAGCATTTATCAAGCATTTGCACCTCTGTCCTATAGTGGAGGGCCTGGGAATTGTAAGGGAAGACTGGAAGTCTGGGGGGCTAAACAGGGTATAGACCAACCCCGAAGTCCTAAAGTCTGAGGGAAGAGGTGGGGCTCAACAGAGAAACTGTGAGCCCGAAGATGAAACCCTTGAGAGAGAGCAGAGAGTGAGCCCGAGGCTGGCCAAGAAGAATCAGGGTGGCGCGGCCGGACGCTGGATGGAGAGGCAGAGAGTGCCGAGTTCAAGTTGGACTCTGACCCTTGAGGCCTCGCTGTGACCTTGAGCAAGTCATGTCTTTCCTATCTCAGTTTGCTCTTATGTAAAATGAGAGGTTTGGACTCTGCGGTCCCTCCCAGCTCTGAACGGGAAGGTCAGAGGGGGTAAGTGCAGGTAGGAGGAGGAGAGGTGGCAGAGTGAGTAGTACAGGGGAGGGAAGTCCAGAGGTGGCCATGGGGAGCAAGGCTGCTGACTGCACCTGGCTCAGTGCACTGGGGGAGCCCGACAAGAGCGTCAGGGGGATTCTCCTCTGCACAACCAGAGCTCTGTTAGCACCAGGAGGCGGGAAGGATGGGAGATTCAATTCAATTAGGCAAGTATTGCTAAGCCCCTACTGTGTGCTGAGGCTTTGCTAGGCACTAGGGATACAGAGCAGAGGCCACCGGAGAATTGTCTCAACAGAAACTGAATGGAAGGAGAAGTGGAACAGGGGTGTCTTTCTCCCCTCTAGTCCATCCTCTACTTAGCTGTCAGTGATCTCCCTATTCTCTCTGATATCCCTCCTGCGCTGGCTCTCCCTCTCCCACCTCTTTCTCTCTCCCTCTCTCCCTCCCTCACTCTCTGTCTGTCTGTCTTTCTCTCTCCTTCCCTCCCTCTCTCCCTCTCTCTCTCTCCTCCCTCTCTGTCTCTTTCCTTCCCTCCCTCTCTCTCTCCTTGTCTCTCTTTCTCTGTCTCTCTCCCTCTCTGTCTCTCTCCCTCTCTGTCTCTCTTTCTCCTTCCCTCCCTCTCTCCCTCCCTCTCTTTCTCTCTCCCTGTCTGTCTGTCTCTCCTTCTCTCCCTCCCTCCCTCTCTGTCTCTCTTCTCTGTCTCTGTCTCTCTGTGTCTGTCTCTTTCTGTCTCTGTCTGTCTCTGATATCTCTCTCTGATCTCTCTCTCTCTCTCTCTCAATAAACCACAATGGCCCCACAGCCTGCCCTCCTCCTACCTTTCTAGTCTTCTTCTGGCTCAGCCCTTGCATGTACTCTTGCTCCTCGGCACTAGCCTGCTGGCTCTTCCTTGTATCCAGTCCTCCATCTCCCATCTTTCTGCCTTTCCAGTACCTGGAATCAATCCTCTTCCTCCTCTCCTCCTCCTGGCTTCCTTCAAGTCCCTGCTAAAGTCTCACCTTCTACCAGAAGCCTTTCCCAGGCCTCTTTAATATCATTTCCCATTTATCCCGTATGTGATTTGTTTGGACACGAGTGACTTCCCCCATTAGACTGTAGGCAGAGACTGTCTTGCTTTTCCTTGTGCCTTCAGCACTCAGGACAGAGGCTGGCATATAGTAGGTACTTGATTTACCTGGATCAGTCGATCAACCAACATTTGCTGAGTTCCTCCTGTGTCCCAGGAATGTGCCAGGCTCCGTTTAGAGACAACAGTCTTTGGCTTTGAGGAGGGAAAACAACCTGAACACACGTAATTAAATGCAAAATATCTACAAAGCAATTTGTGGGGTGGCAGCTACAACTGGGAGAGATCCAGGAATGCTTCATGTAGGAGGTGGCATGTGAGCGGAACTTTGAAGGAAGCTGGGGAATTCTAGCTAAGAGACTGAGAGGATGAAGCGGATTCCAGGCAAGGGAGGCAGAGTGCCAAGGTGGGATGCCGTGTTCTGTATGGGGAATGGTCGGTGGCCCATTTGGGCTGGAACCCAAAGAGGAAGGGAGGATGTGATGTGTCTGGGAAGGCAGATTGGAGCCAGATTGCGAAGGGCTCCAGATGCCAAGCAGAAAAGCTAGTATTGTAGTCTGCAAGCATGAGGGAACAAGCTTTGGACACTTCAGGAATATGGAGCGGGCTGCTGTGTGAGCTTGGTTTGGGGAGGAGAGCCAAGGCAAGAAGGCCAATGAGGAGCCTCTTTCTATGGTCCAGGCATCAATCAGTAGGTTGTCCCCTCCTGCCAGTCTTGTGCCTGATGGGCATGGATGGGCTGCTCTGTGCCGAGGAACTGGGGAGATGGCAGGGAGTCCCAGGCAGTGACTCTAGTTTTGCCTCATCCCCAAATGGTGAGAGCTGAAGGCCACCCAGAAGATGCGCAGCCATCAGAGGAGTTGCTTTAAGCAGGGCAGAGCACGCGTCGGCTTTGAGTTGTGGGACATCCACATGAAGAAGTCCTAGCAGATGGGGATGTGGGGTTGGGACTAGAAGGAGATCTCTGCAGAGGGGGAAGCTTGGGGAAATGCTCACTGGGACCCGCTTGGCAGGGACGTCGGGGGTCCTCTTCCCAGAGGTGGTTGTTGAAGCTATGGGAAAGAAAGGTTGCCAAGGGAGCCTACGATACCGATGCTCTACGGCTGAATGAGACCTTAGAGACCATCAGTGCAAGCCTCCTGTTTTATATAGAAGGAAACTGAGACTCAGAGCGGTCAAATGACTTATCCAGGGTCACATAGGGAGTGAGGGACACAGATGGGACTTGAAACCCAAGGCTTCCAACCAGAGCCAGCATGAGAGTGTATAAAGAATCAGGGATGGTTCGCGAACTCCTCCCTTAAACACACACACACACACACACACACACACACACACACACACACACACACACACACACAGAGTTCCTTGCTTTGCCTCCCAGAGCTATGCAGAACAAATCAATCCCTCTTGCATACATGACAGCCCTTTAGTTATTGAAGAGAGCCACCACGTCTTCTCCAAATCTTCCCTTTGCTGGGCTAAACAGCCTTCACTCGATCCTCTTACACTGGGTGGATCTGAGTTTACTCACCCTCTTGGTCTCTCTCCAGCTTGTCAATGTCCTCCCTAAAATGGAAGCATCCAAATGGAACACGGAATGCCAGATGGTATCTGGCCAGAGGGGAGGACGCTGGGACAGTCACCTCGCCCCTCTGGAAGCCAGCCTTCTATTAATGGAGTCCCAGATCAGGTTCCACTTGGGCTGCTACATCATCGCACTGTTGACTCCCACCGCAGCCCCAAATCTTTCCAGCCCAGCCGTTTCTCTTCCTCCATCCCATGTTCTTGCCATTCAAATGTAGGGCTTCCCACGTTTCCCTATTAAAACACATCTCGTTCAAGGGAGCCCCTCATTCTAGTTTGGGGCACCTTTGGGGATCCCAGGCCTGCCCTCCAGTGTGTTCTCTACCCCCCCCAGCTCTGTGTCATCCACGATTTTGGCAAGCCAGTGAAAAAAGTGGGGTTGGGCTGGATTTCTGAGATCAAAAACAGCAGAGCAGAATTCTCTCTGGAATCCTCCAGAGGAGCTTGCCTCGGTGGTGGTGACCTCGTCCATCCTTCCCTTGGGAGACTGTAGTGAGGAGGGGGAGACAGAAATTGTTCCTTTGCTTGATTAGTCACCCAGAGGGAGAGTTCATTTTCCAGCCCATGAACCCCTTGATTACTCCAGGAGAAACCTCCCCCCAGGCTGGTTATGGGCCCAGTCATTCCACCAGTCTTCAATGTCACCCAACTTACATCTCTCCATGGATATTGTGAGACTGACCTCACTGAAATCCCCTTATGCAGTATCTATAGAGTTTCCCTAAGAACCTTCTCATAAAGAGGAATTGAGGTTCATCTGGGGTTTGTGGTGGACCTGTGTTTGAATCCAGTCTCAGATACTTACTAGCTGTGAGACCCTGGGCAAGTCACTGAATCTCTGTCTGCCTCATTTTCTTCATCTGTAAAATGAAGGAATTGGACTCAATGGCTTCCAAGATCTTTTCCAGTTCTAACTCTGTGACACCCATCCACCCACCCCCCACTCTGGACCAAATGAACCATTCTGGCTCTTAGTGACTACTGTTTCCCTTTCTCAGTCCTCACCATCCACCCTTCTACCAGTACTAGAACTCTGCCAGAATTAAATTCATACTTGCTGTGTTTTTTTCCCCTTTCCCCACTACTATGATATCTCCACATCCTCACCAATCTTTCTGAGCTCAGTGACACTGGCTCCATCAGGACCCCAGAGACCTGGGTGCTTCCCCACCATCTATCATTTCAATTCTCTGAGACATCTTTGTGCCTCTTTCCTAGACTAGACCAAAGACTATTCTCCTTGGCAGGAAGAACAAAGAGCCAGAAACAAAACAGGACTTGAGCAGCTCTGCCTTTTTTCTTGCTCCATTCCCATCATCCCATCTGCCCCAGGTGCTCCCATCACTTCTTTCATCCCCTCCCTCCCTCCCAGCAAAGCTAAAAAAGCCTCAGGAGTTTTCTTTGGAATTTCTCCCCAGCTTCAGTTACTTCTGAGCTACATCATCCCTGACAATTCCTCCAGGCTTTGGTCTTTCTTTGCAGGCATCTTCCGCTCTTTTCTCCTCCTCTGTACGTGCCTTTCAAAAACGAGGATTCAGTGGCACTGGCACATCCACGTTGGTTGCTCCCACGGGTTCAATAGGTTTTCTTTTAGGTTTGGAGAACTTTGTTCTTCAGCACCTCCCATCTCCGGTTTCTGGATTCTCAGTCCAAGGAATCCCACCTCCCTTCTTTTGAATTTGAAATCCAGTCTTGTGCAGCTATGAGAGCTCCCCAGATTATCAGTGTCCTCAGAATTCAGCATCCAGGATTCAATCTCAGAGCACGTAGCTCGGACCCAGAGCAAGGGGTCAGTGGGGCCATAACTAATGGAGTCCTGGGCGCCGAGAGTGAATTTGCCTTCTTGGTTGCCTTGCCCCCCCACCCCCTGCCCTAGCCCCCGTTAATTTACATTGAGCTTGAACCCAAACCCCCATCATGTTGTCAGACCAGCTTCTCCCTAGTCACACCTTGCCCATCCTGTTCTTAAGGGACTGATCCCTGGGAAACAATCGGATTTCACTTTGGTCCAGATCAAATTCCATCCTTAATTGGAAAGATCTTTTAGGCCAATACCATTGTATTGCAAGGGAGGAAACAGGCTTGAAAGGGGAAATGACTTGTCCAGAAAGCACTGGGGTAATAAATGTTAGGGTGGGTTTTGAACCCAGGTCTCCAGATCCCGGACCTAGTGCTCTTTCTAGTACACCATACTGTCTTTAAAAAAGGGGAAACTCATCCATTAAGGTGTGAGCTATAAGGCTGCTTGTCATTCAGTCATGTCAGACTCTGTGACTCCAGGGACTATTTTTCCCGTGGAGTTTTCTTGGCAAAGATACTGGAGTGCTTTGTCATTTTGTTCTCCGGGGGTCACTTCCTTTTGTCAGAGTTCTCCACTTTGGCCTTTCCATCTTGAGTAACCCTGTACGCATAGCTCTTAGTTTCATTGAGCTACACAAGCCCCTCTGCCTCAGTGATCCAGGAGGTGCCTTTTTCCAAGCAGATGGGTTGTGATCCAGTATCTGAGGTCAGATTTGAACTCGAGGCTTCTTGTCTCCAGGACCAGGGCATTGTGTGGTAAATAGTACATGAGAGGCCCTGCTGGAATTGCTTTGAGCTGTTAGCACAGCTTCATGGAGCAGGTGGTTTCTTAACTGGATCTAGAAGGATGGAGAGATTGTCCATAAGGCAGAGATGAGAAAGAAGGTATTATGGGTAAAGGGAATGCCATAAGCAAAGGCATGGAGTTGGGGAAGTACTCTGAGGGTGACTGGGCGCAATGAGTTGTCCAAGTCAGTTGGGGGAAGGAAATGGAGAGCAATAGGAATGACAGAATTTTCTGTAGGGAATTGTTGGGGAGCACCCAGTTGGGACCACCCCTGTCAGGGCCATCAGATGATGCCAAAACAGAGATTGATGATCTGATCTTCTGGTCTCCGCAGCAGACCACACTCCCACCTCCAGAGCTTTGTCAGGACGTAGCCAAATCCCCAGGTGCATCCCCAGACCTCCAGCTGGCTGAAGACCCGAGACCACCTCAGCCTAGAAAGCCAGGGCTAGGATATCCCACGCTGAGCCTGGACCATGAGGGAGTGCTTGCTGAGCCTGGTGGCGTTTCCCTCTTCCTGATATTACATGGAAGATCCCATTGGTATCCCAACTGCTGGCTAGAGTCGCCATTCTTCTCTGAATCTGCATTTCCTAGGATTGTAGATGGGAAGGCCAGTCCAACCCTTCCCCCAATTCACAGATGGCAGATCTGAGTCTTAGACTCAAAGATGAAAGGAACCTCACTGGCCTCTTTGACTGTTGTTCCGCCATTTTGGGGCAAGTCTCATCTGGGCTTTTCTTGGCAAAGATACTACAGTGATTCGCTATTGCTAAAGAAACTAAGGCCAACAGGGTTAAATGACTTGTCCAGGATCACACAGCTAGAAAGTGACCTCTAGTCCAACCCAGGAAGGAATCCCTTCTAGAACATGTCTTACAAATGGTCCTCTAGCTTCTGTTTAGAGACTTTGGAAGCGGAGGAGCCTCACCTGTTAAGGTAGCCCCTCTCCACCTTAGCTCTTGTCGATCTCCTCCAGGATCAAGAACTAATTTAATGGCTCTGGTGTGGGTTAGCCCTTTGTTGGGCAAAGACAGTTCTCATGTCAGAATCCAACGAGATAAGGGGCTCCGAGTGGTCTGCAAACATAGGGCACATTTTGAGATCTGCCAGTTCTGACAGCTAGTAAATAGCCAACAATTCCACAATTGGAACTCGGATCATGGAAACACGGTTTCTGAGTTGGCCAGCCCTTTTATGGCCAAGAATGCCATCTACTACCCACTTGATCCAGCTGGTCCCCCTCCCTGAAGACTTCAAGGGAGCCCGTAGCAACTTAGGCTGGCCATTCTTCTTGGCGCTGATCCCCTCTGAGGGTGAGGAGTCGCTTCCTGATATCGTGCCTGGACCTTCAGCCAGTTTTCAGAGAACAAATCTGAGCCCTCTTCCATGTGGAAGCCCTTCCCGGATTTGAGGGCAGCCACAAGTCTTCTCCCCTCGTCCCCAGTCTTCTTCTCTCCAAGTTGAACCATCCCAAGCTCAGGGCCCTTTCCAAGGCATCACAATGTCTCTTGAGGTCCCCTGCATGAGCCGGATGCCTTCTCTGTGGAATGAAGGGGCCCAGTGGCCCTTCTCCATCTAAGGTTCTTGCCGCCTAGGACAGATAAGGATGATGGGGGGGGGGGTAGTGATTTCTCAGAAGTGGGAAGAAGAGAAACTCTCCAGGCAGCAAAGACCTCAGGCTGGAAGGCTGTCGGGCTCACCAGAAGCCCCGCATTCGAGGGGAGAATGAATAGAGGGGTGGTTGCAAGATTAGAGGTCCCTGGAGATCGCTAGAAATAGGCTGTTGAGGTGCTGTTTGGAGTCCCTTTCTGGGTTCCCTCCCTCTCTGCTAGTCAGATGCTGATGATCTGGGCTCAGAGCCCTCCCAGTCCCGCCAGGGCTCTGCTGGGGGGGGGGGGAGTTTGCTATAATTCACTAGGTTGTTTTGAGAGAACAGAATGGGAAGTCAGACCATTGTCTTTGGAGGGTGGCCAGATGTGCAGAATGAATCCAGGCGGGCTTCCTGGAGGATCCCAAGCTCTCCCACTCCCACTCCTCTATAGGGAGTAAGTCCCAAGAGTCATTCAAGTTGATTTGGAAAGGAAATGACCAAAGATCAGAGGGAATGATGGCTGTGAGAATTCCAACATCTCCCCTAGCCCACCACCCTAGCTCCCAACAGGCCCAGGTTAATGTCCTCCAGGCCAACAGTCTAGTCTGGGCAGGGCAAAGGGAGAGCAGCCTACTCTGGGCTAATGGAAGATGAAAGCCCTTAAATCTAGAGATCAGAGGAAATGGAGCTCCTTATCCCATGGGGCCCCAGGAGAAATGGAGTCGTCATGGGGGGGGAGAGATGTCCTACTGAGGGGATGATGGGAGATGAGGGGGGATGATGGGAGGCGGAGCCTTCCCTCTTTCTAAGTGATGAAAGAAGAAAGTCCTCACTCCAGAGGATGACGGGAGTTGTGGTTCTCATCCTAGGGGATGATGGGAGATGTAGCACACTAGCTAGTGATGAAGGGAGTTGTAGCTCTGCTGAGGGTTCAAGCAAGTAGGGAGCTCCCTCCTCCACCTCTCCACCGGTTCATGGGTTTTCAGTTGCCAGCCCTAGGGAGGGGGGGAGGGAGAGCCTTCCCTCCTGTGCCCTCCCCTGGGTCCCCACATCCCAGCAGGAGCCTCCCCTAGATGGCTGTGTATATATATATTTCCTTTCCTTTTTTTGCTTTCTTCTTCTTTCTGTTGGTTCGTTATTGTTTTTCCTAAAAGGGCCTGAGACAGCTGAGCCCTGGGGCAGCCCCATAGCTGCTGGGACTCTGGGGAGGGGCTGGGAAGGGGGGAGGTTAGAGGGGCAGAGGGTGTGGGCAGAGAGGAGGTTGGGTAGTCAGGGTCAGCTCAGGCCTTAGTGTCTCACCTCACCTGCCCTGCCCTTGACCCTCCAGGCTCGCCTCACCTCACCTGTAGACACATGTCCACCTTCACACATGCCCAGCCCACGCACTCCCCCAGCAGCCTTTGAGGCTCCATCCTTAGGCCTCCCCCAGCCCTCCCCTCCTGGCCCCCCAGCCCCAACTCCGGCAGCTCCCAGACCTCTGATGCCTCCGTGCCCACACGTCCCCTCCCATCAGCCCCAGTGTTTCATCCATTGGCCCTAAACACCCGCCAGCCCCAGCCCGGCAGCTGAGAGTGGGGACAGAGGGAGAGTCAGGGAGAGGAGAGGAGTGATGAAAAAGGGAGGTGCCAGGGCCACAGGACAGACAGACAGAGAGGAAGGAAGGAAGAAGGAAGGAAGGAAAAGAGAGAGAAAGAAAAGGAGAGACAAAGAGAGAGAGAGAGAGAAAGATGTACGGAAAAGAGAAAGCAAAGCAAAAAAAAAGTTGTCTTAATTTTCCTCGGGAGAACCCTCTTACACAGCTCTGTTTTGTAATTTTTTTCTTCATGCTAAAATCACTGGGCCTATTTGTTGATGTAAGTTACCTGAATTCCGTGGTATGCTCTCTTCTTTTTTAAAACAAAACCGCTCACAACACCCTCCCCCCCCAGAGAAACTAGCCAGTGCCCCCTCGCCCGCCCGCCCTGCCCAGCCGGCCCGCCGGCGTGTTTCCGTGCCGCCGTGGGCCTAATTAAAGCTCTTTAAAGCACCGCACCAAAGCCACAGCCAGCCACAGCCAGCCGACCAGTAGCCTCTCGGTTTTCGTTTCTTTCGCTCCTTTGCCATTTGCTTTTCTTGTTTCTGCCTTTTGGTTTCCTAGAAACGAACCAAAACTTAAAAGAGAAAAAACCAAAGAGAACCGAGAACCCACAGTCAGTCCAGGGCAGAGCCCCGCCCGTGGGCAGGCCCGCCGCCTCGTAGTAACGCCCCCTGGGCCGGCTCGGGTCCAAGCCCCAGGTAGCCTTTTCGGACAAGCCAATTGGAACCGATTTCCGATGTTCGTAAAAGGCCTGCTGTTTCTCTCTGTGCCCCGCCCAGCCCCGCCGGCCGCCCCTGATGCCCTCTCTTCTCTCTTCTCTCTCTTCTTCTAGGAGGCGAGTTAATTTTGCCCATTATTACGGAGGACTCCCTAGACCCCCCTCCGGTGGCCACCCGCTCCCCCTTCGTGCCCCCGCCCCCGACCTTCTACCCCTTCCTCACGGGCCTGGGTGCCACCCAAGACACCCTGCCCCCGCCCGGGGCCCGGCGGCCCCCTGCGGGGCCGCCCCCGTGCCAGGGCGGGGAGCAGGATGACAGCGACTGCGAGGAGCCCATCGAGGCGTCGGGCTTTGCCTCGGGGGAGGTCTTTGACTCCAGTCTGCCCCCTACGGACGACGAAGACTTTTACACCACCTTCCCCCTGGTCACGGACCGTACCACCCTCCTGTCCCCCCGCAAGCCTCCTCCCCCCCGGCCCAACCTCAGGACAGACGGGGCCACGGGGGCGCCGGGGGTCCTCCTCGCCCCCTCGGCCCTGCCCCCCAACCTGCCGGCGGGCAAAATGAACCACCGCGACCCGCTGCAGCCGCTGCTCGAAAACCCGCCGGGGGCGGCGGCCGGGGGCCCCGGCGCGCCCACGGCCTTCGAGCCGAGGCGGCCGCCCCCTGCCCTGGCCCCCGGCGTGACGGCGGCCCCCGGCCTCCCCCGTGTGCCCACAGCCAACCCCACGGGCCCCGGGGAGCGGGGCCCGCCCGGCGCCGTCGAGGTGATCCGCGAGTCCAGCAGCACCACCGGCATGGTGGTGGGCATCGTGGCGGCGGCGGCCCTCTGCATCCTCATCCTGCTCTACGCCATGTACAAGTACCGCAACCGCGACGAGGGCTCCTACCAGGTGGACCAGAGCCGCAACTACATCAGCAACTCGGCCCAGAGCAACGGCGCCGTGGTCAAGGAGAAGGCCCCCGCCGCGCCCAAGGCGCCCGGCAAGGCCAAGAAGAACAAGGACAAGGAGTACTACGTGTGAGCCGCCCTCCCCCCGGGCCGCGGGCGCCTCGGACTTCTCTCGCCTAGAGGAAACGCGAAAAAGAAAAGAAAAGGGGAAAAAAGAGAGAGAGAAACGCGAACGGAGAAAGCAAGCTGAGCGCCCCCTGTCGGCTCTCCTCCCTGGCCACCGCGGTGGTCTCCAGAGCTGCCTCCCCTGGCCCGGGGACACCGCAGAGTGAGGCCTCGGAGCTCCCACTCCCAGCCCTGGATTGATTTATTTTTTTAAGGGGGGGATTTTCTTTAGGGGGGGCGCGGGGGCGGGACAGCAGGCAGGGGTTTTGTAAAGTGTTTGTTTCCTCCCCCTTTACACTGGCTGTGCCCATTCCCCCCTTCCGCTCTCCTCCCCTCCTCTCCTCCCCTCCCCCTCCGATGTTTTGGTTTCTGGGAGCAGCGGAAGCCGGCAGTACCACGTGGGAAGGGTTGGGCTTCGACGGGACGGGCGGTGGGGGAAAGCGGGCATGGCTGTGTTGGGTGGGCTTCTGGCTAGGGCCAGGGCTCTGGGGAGAGGAGGGAACCTCAGCCCTAGAGGCCGGGAAGGCCTGCCCTGCCTGCCCCGCCCCTCCCCGCCCCGGGGACGGTGTGGGGGTCTCTGACAAGTTGAGTTTTCGGGCGACGTGCATTTGGGATCTGGCAAAGAAGAGCATCTGTGCGTGTGTGTGGGGTTGGGGGGCGGGGGGCGGGGGGCGGGGAAAGGAAAACTGCAGATATATATTAAAGACAAATATCTAGCTATTCATAACCTGTGGCATCCCGGGCGAGAGGGAGCCGGGGAGGACGCCCCGCTGCGGACTTGCTGGCGGACAGTTCTCTGCCGAAGGGGCTCCCCGTCCCCGTTGTTATTTTTTCTTTCTCTCTTTGTTAACAAATGTGTCTGAGTCTTGGAAAACACCCCAATTCCGGAAATGTGTGGGAGAAACAAAAGAAACTTTCCAAACCCCATTGGCCCTGTGCAGTTTGTTCGGGAGGGCGTGCTGGCTCAGGGGGCAGAGCCCCTCCCTGCCCCTGCAAAGAGGGGGGGCCGCCAGCCCGGCCTGGACCTCCGCGGGGCTTGCCTTCTGCCTTCTCACCCCGAGACTCCAGGGAAGCACAGGGGGCCCACGGGGAGGTCTGAGCACTAATCCTGGCTCCCCAGCGACAGTGAGGCTGGTGGGGCATGTGCACTGGGCCTGTTCCTAGGGAAGCGCCCAAAGGAGCCGGGTCATAGGCGCAGGATGGCCAGAATGGCTCAGGGCTAAGCCGTGGCCCTTTCCGTTGGTCAAAGGGCCGGCTGCGAAAGAGACGGGTTCAAGCGTGCTCCCGCTGCCCGTCCTGCTGGCGGAAGGCTCGTGTCCTTGGCATCCCTGCTGGCGGCGCTTTACGTGAGGTTTGTGGTATGGTGCCGCAGGTAGACCTGGGTGCCGGTCCCCTCTCTGGCGGATGTGGCCCAGGCAATGCCCCCATTGCTAGCTAGCGGAATGGCCAGGCATGGGAGGCCCGAGGAATAAACGCTTATTGGATGACCCATGGAGGCTGCGCTGGGGAAGGGAGTTCCCCACCACAGGGCCAAACCCCAAATGGGGGAGGAGCCAGGAAAGGGCTCCCGGCTGCTAAAAGCCAGGTCTTGGGACCCTACAGGCAGGAAGGACCCTGGCCGGGGCCCCCATGAGCGCCCATGAAGATTTCCGGGTGTCCCCATCCGCCTGTGCTGCTCACCTTCCTCAAGACGAAGCCAGGCTCCAGGAGAAGACCCTGCTGGGGGAAGCAGCAGCCCCATCCGGCCCCAGCCATCGGGGACAAGCCTGGTTTTCAGGATAGCTCTGGTGGTCCAGCCCGCGACCAACGCTGGAGAAAGAACGAGGCTCGAATCCTACCGCCAAGCAGGGGACCCTGTGGCTGAGGACTCCCTGGGCCCGGGAGCCACACCCTTGGGACACCAGACCCAACCCTGCCCCAAGAGAATCCTTCACAAAGCCGGACAAAGCATCATCCAGCCTTTGCTTGAAGACCTGTGAAGAGGCTTCCATGGCCACAGGAGAAAAGGGGGGGAGAGGGAGGGGGGAGGGAGAGACAGACAGACAGACAGAGACAGAAAGAAGGGGGAGGAAGAGAGAGACAGAAGGAAAGAGAGACAAGGAAGAGGAGGACCCACTATGGAGGCCAACAGGAAGAACTCCGATGTTCGGGAAGGTTAGTGAGGCCACATGGGGTCAGGGTCTACGGAGCCATTTTGGATGGTGACCCGGGGCCCTTCCCTTGGCCTTGGCTCCAGGGTCCTTCCCAGGACCTCTAAGCTTTCTGAATAGAGGAGACAAGGGAGGGGATCTTGAGTCCAAAGCAGAGGTGAAGGGCCCCTTTGGGAATTTCCCTTCTTACCTCCTCAGACTTCCTGGTGGCTGGGGCAGAAGGGCAGGAAAGGTTTCCTGTCAGCTTCCCAGACTGCCCCCCGCATAGCTGCCCTTTTGGAGATTTTGCCGCCAAGCAGACCCTCTTTGGAAGAGTGATTTCTGGTTGGGGAAACTGAGGCCCATTTGATCCCTTGGGATTCCCTCGGGGCTGGGGCTGGTGAGGCTCACAGGATGGAAATCACCGACTGCAGCTGGAAAGGACATTAAAGACTGTGGCTCAGCCCTCCCCCATCCATTGGAGAGCTGAGTAAACTGGGACCCATCAGGTGACTCGAGTGGACAGAATCCCACAGAAGACCCCACCCAGCTGGCACCTAATTACGTATCCCTACCGCATCCGTCTCCAGTGACAGAAAGCTCCCTCCCTCCTGAGGCAGCCCGAACTCCAACGGAGCAGGTTTTTCCAAATGTTGGGCCAAAATCTAGCCCTCTGTGACTCTCGCCCATTACTCCCAGTTCCATCTCTGGGGCTGGGCAGAACATGGCCATCCCTCTTCTAAGATGAGTGATCTTTGCTTTAAAAACAACTTTTAAGCCCTTAGCTTCTTAGAATCAGTACTAGGTATCCATTCTAAGGCAGAAGAGCAGTAAGATCTAGGCAATGGGGGTTAAATGACTTGCCCAAGGTCACCTGGCTAGGAAATGTCTGAAGCTAGATTTGAATCCAGGACCTCCCGTCTCCAAACCTGGCTCTCTAACCGCTGAACCACCTAGCTTAGCCTGGAGTCCAGGAATCTGTGGACTTGGATGGGGAAAAAGCCCATTCTTATTTCACTCTAACTGTATTGTAATTTGTATTCTTAGACATTTTATTTAATGCCTTTAAAACCAGGATTCTGAGAAGGGGTCTCTGGGCTTCACCAAAGGGCTCCAGGATAAGCCAGTCAGCATTTACTAAGCAAATTCTGTGTGCCAAATCCTGGGCTAAGCTCTGGGGATTCAAGCACCAGCCCCTAGTGAGCTCCCATTTAAACAGAGGGAGGCAATACATTGGGAAAAAATGACACCCAGAAGGTGAAGAGCCCTTGACCTGAGGCCACCTGGGCAGGGAGTGGCAGAGGTGGTCCTAAACCCAGAATCCTTCAGATTGTGCCTGAGAACCCGAAAGCCCCAGTGGTGGAAGAGGCCTCCGTTTATTCCAGTCCACACCTGCTCCCTCGAGACAGTCAGTGACGGGGTGCTCACTACCTCCGGAGGTGGCCCATTCCTCTCCTCTCACACGTTGTTGGGCAGCTCCCCTCACGGGGAAGAATGAGAATGTTTATCCTCACAACCACTCTGCATGGTGTTGGTCCCCCCAGTAGGTACCATTGTTATCCAGGTGAGGAAACCAAGATAGACAACTAGAGATGGAGATAAAGATAAACTGAGATAGTGGCTTGCCGAGGACCACACAGATATAAGGATCTGAAGCTGAATTCGAACTCAGGTCTTGGTGACCTCCTAAATCTGACTCATTATCTCAGTCAAGTCACTTCCCCCTTTCTGGGCCTCAATTTCCCCATCTGTAAGATAAAAGTAATGGAATACAAGGAACTCTAAGGCCTCTTCTAGCCCAGAAAGTCTATGAAACGAAACCTCTGAATGCCACTGGGAAGGGGCTGGGAAGGCTTGGAGATCAGCCCTGCGATTCCAGGCAACCTATTGGGGATCCACAGGCTTGGGAGACCCAGAGATGCTTTTGTTATTCAATCGAGCACTTTGGTGTACCAGTACCTGTGGGGCCAGATAAATAAATATGAAACAGAAAGAGAAAATACCAAGTGTCAAGAGATGGAGAGAGGCAAGACTCTGGGGGAGCTGCCAAGAAGGGATCTGGCCAGGGTTCCTCTAAGAAGTGATGCCTAGAGATGGGAGGTCCTGGGTTCAAGTCTGACCTCAGACACTTCCTACCTGAATGACCCTGGACAAGTCACTTAACCCCCATTGCCTAGCCCTTACTGCTCATTCTTCTACCTACAATATTGATTCTAAGATGGAAGGTGAGGGGTTGATAGAGAGAGAGAAAGAGAGAGAGAGAGAGATGGTGTCTGTCTGAGGATGGAAGATTTAAAGCTGGAAGAGACCTTGGGAGCCCAGAAAGTCAAATGCTTATTTTACAGATGAGGAAACTGAGGCTGAGAAAGGTTCCCTGACTTGCCCAGATCCCAGAGCTAGGAAGTGTCTGTGTCAGGACTTGAACTCAAGCCCCTCCCCCAACTCCAGGGACTGTCCTCTCTTCACTGGGTCACTTAGCCACTTCTCCAGAGCTATTTATAAAAAGGCATTAAATGCCAAAAAGACGAGTTGTTATTTTATCCTAGATGTGATAGGGAGCCTCCAAGGCTTTCTGAGCAAGAGAATGGCAAGCTAGATTGGAAGGGGGTGGCGGGAGATTGTAGAGACCCCAGGAGTTAACAAGCCCTGAAGGAAGAACAGAAGAGACCAAAGTTGGAGCTCCACACTGGCAGGCAGGCAGTGGGAGAAGGAACATCCATCAGGGAGCAACAGCAAGCTTTATGCAGCTCCTGAAGGTTTGCAAAGCCCTCCACAAATTAGATTATCTCATTTTATCATCCCAACCCTCCCAGGTGCTAGTATTGTTGCCATTTTACAGATGAGAAAATTGAGGCCAAGATGAAGTGATTTGTCCAAGGTAACACCGCTAGTACCCCTCTGTGGCTGGTTTTGAACTCAGGTCTTCCTGACTCCAAAGCCAGTGCTTTGGGCACTGTGCCACCCTGGGTAGGCAGGAGAATGAGGACACCAGGGAGAACAAGAAGTAAGTAGAAAGGTTACTGAGGAGAGCCGGGCTGGGGCAGCAAAGCCACAGAGGGGCAGACAAAGATGAGGACCAAGATTAGCCCGTTCCTCACTTCAGGAGCCCCCACCACTATTTGGGCAGGATCAAGGTACCGTCAGTCCCATCTGATTCTCCAGGATGTCCCCAGCCTGAATATCTTGCCCCACACGGGTGCATCTCTGCTCTGAAAGTTCCCTGTTAGAGACGAATTCCTTGGAGCTTTGGCTTCCGCTCGGGGAGGAGAGCCCAGGAGCTCTTAAGACATGGCTGCATTGGCTGAGTGGGAGCCCCCCCTCCCTGCAGCCCAGGCCCAGCTCTGCCACTCGCTGGCCCTCTGCTCCTGGGCACAGTCACAGGCTGAAAGGTTTCGTGCCCCCAGTGCTTGCTCTCCTTTGGAGCTTGGGCTTAGGGCTTGCTGGACGTTCCTCCAGCAGAGGAGAGCCCTGGGCACTGGGTTCTGGGAGGGAGGAGGGACAAGCTGAGCTCACCCGACACTGGCATTGCCCTACCTACGGCCCATGCTGGAAGCAGCATCTCCGCCCCCTACAGCCCGAGCCATATGGTGACCCAGGGCCCCGGGCCCAGTGGGCAGCAGGGAGTGGGCAGGGAGCCCGTCCCATCCTGTCAGATCTTCCTCATCAGTGACTTCTCCAGGGGCCTCTGTACCCCAGCACGCACCAACCAGGCAGAGGTCAGAGAGAGAATGACCGCCCTTATGCTCCAGGGGGGAGAGTCACAGGAACCCAGGTATAGAGCAGGAAGAGACTCAGAGGTCGTTCAGGCCAATCCCCCTCCTCCCACTATCTTACAGATAAAGATATCCAGTCTCAGAGCAGGGAAGAGACTGGCCCAAGGTAACAAAGCCTTGTGGTTGTGGAGGTGTTTCAGTCATGCCCAATTCTTCATGACCCCATTTAAGGTTTTCTTGGCAAAGATCTGAAGTGGTTTGCCATTTCCTTCTTTAGCTCATTCTACAGATGAGGAAACTGGGACAAAAGGGGGTAATTGACAAGATTCCAATTCAGATCTGCTGCTGCCAAATCTGAGTGAAGGGGGAATGCCAAGCAATCTGGGCATTGGGGATTTCAGAAGCTGCTCCTCACCCTAGATCCCCCCCCCTTCCACCTCCACTGGAGCCATAGAGGGAGGCAAGATGCCAGGCCCTGGCTCCTGGGTTTTTCCAGGGTGGGGGCTCTTGTGACTCACATCCACCATAAACTAGGTCTGCCTCCAGCCTCTCTGCCTCAACTTCTATCTCTTGCCTGTCTTCTAAACAGGGAAAGGGCAGCTATGAATCCTCTTCTTCAATGGCAGGGTTTGATCCAGCAATCATTTATTAAGTTACAATCTTTAGACAATTGGGGAAACAAAGTAAAAAATGACATGGGTTATGCCCTCAGGGAATTTCCTTCATCTCAGCTGGTGTGTGAGTGTGGACCAATGGAGAGCACAAAATGCAGACCAATAAATAAACCCAGAGTGATTTAAGGGGGGACGGCCACTGGGGCTTCCCGGAGCAGGTGGCACCTCTGCCAAGCCTTGAAAGAAGATGAAAACTCTGAGCTGGAAAGGTGAGATGGGGCTACCTCCCAAGCACTGGGCAGCTTCTGCAGCAGCCCCCCCCCCCCCCCCGTGCCATCTGTGTTCTAGCCAAGCCAGACAACGTTTCCCTCAACTGGACCCATCTTCTCCCATCTCCCCGGTGTTTTCATTCACTCCTAGTGGCCGTTACTCTGCCAAACTCCTTCTCTTCCTTCAAGGCCCAAATTAGACACCCCCCTTCCTCCAGGAAACCTCTCTCCTCCCTCTGAACGCATTGTGTCCTTCCTCATCTTCCTCCCGCTGTGGCCTGGGTCTCCCATCATATTCTCTCTGGAATGATGTTTCCCTGTGTCCATGTTGCCCTTCTCTCCC
>NC_077232.1:9182161-9227161 GCF_027887165.1 Monodelphis domestica
GGCTCCCGCTTTCTCTGCTCCTTCTCTGGGCCTCGGCTCCTTCCTCTGAAAAGCGGGGGTTCACGATCCCTTCTAGCTCCGATCACGCAGGATCAGATCCGGCTGCCCGTCCCCCAGTCTCCCGTCCCCTGGACTCCAGCTCCCCTCTCTACCATCCTTCAGTAAAGACCAGGCAGCAGCGAACAGGCCCAGAGCGGCGGGGAAACCTGGGTTCAAATTCTACCTCGAATACTTACAACCTCCATGACTTTAGGCCAGTTGCTACACTACGTGGGCCTCGGTTTCCCCATCTGTCCAATGAAGCCATGGGGCCTGCACTAAGTCTCTGAGCCTGCGATCCCTGCCCACCAGGGGGCACTGCGTGTAAAGAACGTGGTGCCCTCCTGTCTTGGGGAAAACTGGTAGCCGAAGTGGAGAGAGGGGTAGGAAAGGAGCAGGACGGACGACAGAGAGAGTCTGGGGCCCCTGAGACCTGCGAGCCTCCATTAGAGGCCCAGAAGCACTGGATTGAGATCCAGGGTGCTTGG
Organism: Monodelphis domestica; assembly: GCF_027887165.1. NCBI lineage: Eukaryota > Metazoa > Chordata > Mammalia > Didelphimorphia > Didelphidae > Monodelphis > Monodelphis domestica. The sequence continues at coordinate 9,182,689 of NC_077232.1, forward strand.
GTTCCAATCCTCTATCCCTTAGAGCATGGACGGTCAGGATTGGGTTACCCAACCCCGCCGCCTGTGCCTCAGTTTCCCCATGTGTAAAGTGAGGCGAAGCGTGATAGAAACAGGAGCGATTCCTGGGGCTGCCTAAGACTTCATCTTCAGGCCTAGAAGAGGTCTGGATGAACAGCCTCTAGTTCAGCATCTTCCCCTGCAGATAGCTCAAAGCTGAGGCAGTGCCATCCATGTGGAGAGCTGCCACCCCCCAGGCCGGGCTGCGATCTCCCTCTGGGGCTCAGTACAGCTCTGTCATGGGTGTCGAGCTGGAAGGGCTCCTCCCTTCTCCGCTGTGAGCTCCCTGGGGGCAGGCAGTGCCCCTCCCATCCCTGGCACAGCGAAGGCATTTTCAGAATGGTTGGTTGATTGATACGCCGGAGGGCCTCTGAAGGGGCCAGCCAGGGAGGTTACGGGGCTTAAGCCCACGAGAAGCTGGAGATGTTCCTCCTGGAGGAGCAAAGGCTGGGGAGAGATGCGATGGCCGGCGTCGGCATCGTTGGCATCATGGAATATCAGAGGCGTTTCCATGGGGAGGAGCCGCTCGGCATTCACTTTGTGCCAGAGGCCGGATGGCAGAGAGTGACCAGAGGCAGATCTAGGCTGAAAAGCTCCTGAGAAGTGAGGCTGCGGGAAATCGGACCGGACCGGCTGGGGAGCTCGTGGATCCCTCCTCACTAGAGAGACCTTTGAACATGCAGAGCCCGGATGCCCACTTGTCAGACGTGGTCGAGAGTCAGGAGTGGTTTGGACTAGATGACCTCTGACGTCCCTCCCAACGCGGGGCTCTTTTTTGGAAACTGAGGCTCCGAGGCAGTAGTACGAGACTCGCTCCATGTTTCCCAGCTCCTCACAACTCTTTCCTGAACTTATATTTGGAGGCGCAGGTCTAGCAGAATTGGCCCAGGACCCCCCAGGAGCCCAAGGCAGCGCTTCCCCACCCCAGCCCTGCCCCAGGCTGCCGCACGGACAGGAAAGGAGGTCCATGACATGGGTCCGGCCCCACTTCTCACCTCGATGGTCAGGGTGTCTCTGATGTCCTTCTTCCCGTTCATTCTTGCAACCTTCTTGAGTTCATGGAGCCCTCGGTCCATTTTGCCTGTGATGATGAGCCAGCGAGCAGACTCTGCCAGCCACCTGTTCAACACACAAGATCCACCTTCCCTGCTGACACTGAAGGAGAGAACCACATGGCCCTGTGCCCATCCTGGAATCTTGCCACCCTACTGGCTTATGTATTCTCTGAGCAAACAACCTCAGTGGGTGCGAGCAAAACATCCTGGTTGTACCAGATGGGATGGAGAGGCAATGAGCGATGGCAGAAGGAGCCTCGGACCAGCCTTGACTCTGCCACTACCTCGAACCTCAGTTTGACTATCCCCATTCCACAGCTGTGAAACCGAGCCTCAGTTTCTCCTTTATAAAATGAAAGTAGCATGCATCTTCAGTTGTTGTCTCTGCTTTTCTGGGTATTCTAAGGGATTCATGGCAAAACAATAGCCTATTTGGGCCATAGTAGGCAGCCAAAACACAGCCAGCAGCGTTGGTCTTCAGTGGATCCTCAGCAGCAGCCTTCCTGCTCTCCAAATGAGAGGAATTCCCCACCCATGTTGCTTTAGCTACAAGGAATCCATTCCAAATGGGCCCCTAATGGCACTGACCATGAAGACAGAAAGAAGAGGAAGAAGGGCAAGGACACAGCCAGCTGGAGAATGCACCAGTCTCGGATGGCGTACGCGATGCCCGACAGCAAGGCCTGGCCGAAGCTAAACCCAAGGGCATTAATAGTCATCACCCTGGCTCTAGCCTGAGTTTTTGTCCACTCCATCACTGAAAGGAAACCAGGCACAAGAATGACTTCATTAACTTATTCATCCACTCGTTTAGTCATTCAGCCAAGCTTTCATCTGCTCAGTCACCCATCCATTCAATTCAATTCAGTTTGATGAACATTTACTAAGCATCTATGTCATACAAAGCACGAGATGTCCCAAGACAGAAATGAAACCGTCTCTATCTTCATGGATTTCATTTTCTCTTGGAGGAGGAGGGTTACAACCTTTACCCAGGCTAGAAAGTATGAAGTATATCCAACATACTTCCAAGAGGGAGAGAGCTTACAACTGGGAGAAGGGGGAGAAGGGAGAAGGAAAAGCCTGCTGTAGAAGGTGGCTCTTGATCTGACTCCAGAACTGAATCACAGCAGTCAGTTTGATTCTCACAATTCCCCCCCTCAAGACTAAGGAAACTGTGGGCTGTTTAAATGACAAACCGAGGCATTCGTTTTTCATCCTAAAGGCAGCAGGGAAGACTTTTGAGCATAGGGAATGAAAGGATTGATCAGACCTGTGTGTTTTAGGAATTTCATTGACAGCTAAGGATCAGGGAGATGCCAGAGACAGGAATACCAATTAGGAGTCCATTACAATAGTACAGGTGAGAGAGGATGAGGGCCTGAGTTAGGGCAATGACCATAAAGAGAACAGAGCGGAAAAATATAGTAGTGCAGGGATGCTGCAGAGAGACAATGGACAAGAACTGGACAGGAGGAAGAAGTTGAGGAAGAAAGGTCAAGAATGCCTGAATTTGCACACCACAGAGAGTAAGATGGTACCTGCAGTAGAAGTGAGAGGATTCTAGAGAAAGGAACACTTTGGGGCACAAAGATAGCAAGTGGGATTTTGGACATGTAGAGTTTGGAGCTGTCCAGCAGAAAGTTGGTGACATGAGACAGGAGTCCAGGAGAGAGGTTAAGGCTAAATATATAGATATATGAGAGCTGCCTCTGTGGATGATAGTCAAACTCATGAGAGCCGATAACTTTAAAAAAAATGTGAAAGCATAGAGAAGTAAGAGGAGAAGGCTTTAGGCAACGTCTGTTAGTGGGTGATGAATGAGTCAGTTGTTAAAAAGCACATTGAGGTTTGCAAAGTGCTGTGCATATGTTATCTCACCACAACCCTAAAATAAGTAATATCATCCCCTTTTATAGATAAGGAAATTGAGGGCAGACAGGAGCTAAAAGACTCACTCAGGGTTATACGGCTAATAAGAGAATGAAGTCAAATTTGTACTCAGGTCTTTCTATCTCCAAGTCCAATGTTCTATCCACTATGCCCTCTAGTTGCCTCTGTAAATAGATCTGATCAAGGAGACTGAGGAGAACCAAGATAGAAGCCAAAGGATATAGAGTGGGATGAGGGGTCAAGAAGAATGAGAAAAGGTCAGTCAATTATAGGTTGTGGAAAACAAGCCAATGGATTAAGATAGATTGAAGATTAGAAGAAGAAAAGAATGATTGAGGAGTCAAGGTCCTGGATGAGATGAAAGGAGATGGAATGGAGAGCACAATTGAAGAGTTGAACTTCATTAAGAGAAAGGATCACCTCTTCATTGCAACTTGGAGCAAGGGAAGAGAAGGCTTTTGGGGTCTTTGAGATATAGAATGAGAGAGAAGATGCTAAAGTCAGATGGCCCTTATTTTCTTAGTAGGATAGGAGTCAAGTTTTTCTGCAAGAGGAGGGAGGGGAGAGATGAAAGAATAGGATAAAGAGTCAGTCCTTGAAAGAATAAAAGGATTGCCATGCAGCAGTGAAGACCCAGTTGAGGTTATAGATCATAAATTTCTGGTGAATTAGAATACATTTCTGGTCAGCATGAATGAATTACTTTCTTCTAAAGTGTCCAGCAGCATGTAACCATTTGTCTATAATTTCATTTACCCATCCGTTCATCTATCCATCCACTCATCTATAAATCCATTTTTCTATCCATCCATTCATTCATTTACCCACCTACCCATTCATTCACTCATTCATCCATCGGTTCATTGTCTCAGTCTTCCATATATTCATCAAGCAGTTCTCTAGTCTTTTATTCAGTCATTCAAAAAATATTTGTTGAGGACCTACTATGTGCTAAATACTAAGGGCATTGAAACTGAGCACAACAGTCTAGTATGGGAGATGAGGTGTGGACACCGAAAAAAACAATGCCATTTTAGAAGGTGCAAAGTGTATGAGGAAGGAAATGAGACCAGATGGAAAGCTGGCATCTAGCTGAGGAGGGGGTACAGAACTTGGGGAAATCCACAGAAGAAGGGACATTTGTGGGGAGTCCAAGAGGCCTGGTTTCAGGTGGGTCCACGGGGCCGTACTTACAGAGCGTCCCTGTATTCATCATGATGCCAGCCACAGCGAAGGCTGATAGAAAACGGAGGCAGCAGTAAAGGGAGAAGTTGGGGACAGCAGCACAACAGGTGCCACTGATGGCCATCTGCAGGTAACACCAGCTCAGTACCAGCCTCCGCCCAAACCTGTTGTGACACAGGAAGTGAGTCTGGTGCCACAAGGCAGGACAAAGACACCTTGGCACGGGGACGGATGGGCTGGGGTCCCCCAGGATTCCGGGCCCTGGTGCTGAGGGATCTGGATGGAGCTGGGGGGAGCGAGAGTGGCTCAAACACTCACCTGTCGGAGACAGGGCCACATATAACAGCTCCAGTCATAATGCCAGCCATGTATATGGATTGAGCCATGGGCTTCAGGAATTGCCAGTCGCACACCATATCCCACTGCGTTGGAAGGGAAGCCCACAGCAGAAATTGAAAGAAATGACTTCATAGAAGCCTTAGAACCTGGGATGTCAGGGCTGGGAGGGATCTCAAAAACCATCTTGTCAACCTCTTCGTTTCACATGGACAGAAACTGAGCCCCAGAGAGCGAAGTGCTTCCCCAAGCTCACACGGAGTAATGGTAGGGCTGGACCTCGAACCCAAGGCTTTACATCACTCGTTAGGTCCATTAGACTGAGAGTAGAAGGGGTCAGGAGGAGTGTGATGGGAGGGAAATCCTTTCAGTCCTAAACTAGCCATTTGGAAGGTGCCCAGCTCTGTGAGTGTTAAGTGAATCATAAAGGGGAGGGGAGGGGACTCGGAGAGAGGAAGCAAGGGACAAGGGAAGGGAGCCCTGACCTTGGACACGATGGTGGACGTGAAGTCGCTACGGTCATAGACCCAGCCATCCAGGCAAGGCTCTGTACCCGCTCCACTTGCGTTTGGGGCCGATTCGTTGAGTTCCAAGAGCTGCCACTGTGGATGGAGGAAGCGACGGCAGCTCTCCGGCTTCTGGTGTTTGTCCAAGGGGATGGAGACCCTCAGGAGGGCATCGGGACCCAGACCCCTGGCGACGAGGGCAGAAGCACTGGCATTGTCCAGCAAGGGAACCCAGCAACGATGGGGGGGAATAGCCGCCGTGAAATTTTCCAGCAGATTGTGAGTGGTAAGACACATGATGGGTATGACCAGGGAGACGATCTGAAAGATCTGAAACCTCCCCAAGCTGCCCACTTGTTCCAGGAGCTCTGCAAAGGCCATGGGCAACCAGCTGGGGATGCCACAGGGACCCAAGGACAAGGTGGGTCCAGCGTGAGGCAAGCTTGTGTAGACACCAGCCCCAAGATGCAGTGTGGTGTGGCTGATAAAAAAAAGAGCTCTGGATAGAATCAGAGGTCCCCAGGCCTGGTCCCAGCTCTCCAACTCACTCCCTAGGTGACCTTGGGCAAGCCATACCCCCTCTACGGGCCTCAGTTTCCATATCTGTAAAAGAAAGGCGAGAGACTAGGTGACCAGCCCTAAATCTTACCACGCTCTGATTGGGTGGTATTGACTTGGACCCTTGTTCCCTTCTGATCCAGACCTTCACAGCCACCCTCCCACTTACTGACCTGGTGCTGAGGCTGGAGTTCAATTGTCTAGGAGAGATCTTGGGGATCAGGACCCTCTCGGAGACTCTGTTCACCTGGGCCAGAAGGATCCTGGTGGTTCCTGGCCCAAAGCGAGGGAGGGTCAGCCCGTAGGAAATGCTGGACTTTGTAATCCGTGGGAACGCCGAGATTCAAGGAGAGGAGATTTTGCCAAGCTGCCTCTGTGTCCTGGATCACCCTGTTACTAAATTACATTTGGGGAACAGAGTTTAGTCCTGCTCCTCTCCTGGTTAACCCTGAGGTTAACCAGCCCTGGCGCAGGGGATGATGTCAATGAGCATTTCATCCACAACCTTCCAGTTGCCTACCCAGCTGGTGGGGTGTGTCTGCCGGAAGACTCCAGGCCAGGAGAAGCCGGAACTGTTCTCTCTAATCTGACCCTGTGTCCCATGACCCTTAAGGCCAGGGAGTTCTTTTAACTGTCCAGTCCAATCCCCTTTTTTGTTTGTTCTTTTTAAACTCTGACCTTCCATCTTAGAATCAATACTGTCCATTGGTTCCAAGGCAGAAGAGCAGTAAGGCAATGGAGGTTAAGTGACTTGTCCAGGGTCACACATAGCTAGGAAGTTTCTGAGGTCAGATTCGAACCCAAGACCTCCTGTCTCTATCTCTAGCTCTCTACCCACTGAGCCACTTCTCAATCCTTCTTGCTTCAGTGAAAAGTCTATGTTTTCCTTCTCTTTTTGGCACCGTGGAAAGAGAACAGGACTGGGAAACTGATGACCTGGGTTTCGATCTTGCTGTTTCCTACTATTTGTGGCACCCTGGGCAAGTCCTTTTTCCTAACTGAGCCTCAGTTTTCTCCTATGGAAAATAGGAGGTTCCTTTTAAAAAATGATTTTTATGATGATGCGGAATACATTTCCGTATTGATCACTTGTGAGAGTGCACTCGTACCAAACTAAAACCCTGAATAGGCTGACGTGAAAGATAGTCTGCTTGGATCAGCAGTTCTTTCTCAGGAGGTGGAGAGCCTTCCCGGTGCGAAGCCCTTCAGGATTGTCCCAGGTCACTGCATTGCTGAGACTAGTCAAGTTTTCACAGGTAATCGTGGTCCAATATCGCTGCTCCTACGTACAATGTTCCTTCGGTTCTGCTTCTTTCGCTTTGCATCAGTTCATGCAGATCTTTCCAGATGAAAAGATGAAGCTCTTAACATTTCTAGTATCCTGGCCCCTGTGGCTGTCTGCAGAGCCTAGGATCCCTTCCACAGGGATTTTAGATAACTGAGGTCCTAAGGGCTAAGATTAAATGTAATTCATTAAATAAAGATAAACTTTAAGTCATTTTTTCCTACCCAAGTTAAAGAGTCCTGGATTCGAGGCTCTTTAAGTATCCATGAGTTGGGGTTAGTTAACCCTGGCTCAGACAATGATGTAAATGAATGTTTTGCCCAGTTTTCAGTTACCTGCCTTGTTGGTTGGTGGGTGTCTGCCTGAATATTCTAAGGACAATCCTTGACCTTAAGAAGCTCATATTATTTTTTAATTGAAAAAAATTTTATTTAATTAATGAATTTAGAATTTTTTCCATTATTACAAGATTCATGTTCTTTCCCTCCCCTCCCCCCAACACCCTCCTGGAGCCAACAAGCAATTCCACTGGGTTTTACATGTGTCATTGATCAAGATCTATTTCCATATTATTTATAATTGCACTGGGGTGATCACTTAGAGTCTACATCCCCAGTCATATCCCCATTGAACCATGTGATCAAGCAATTCTTTTTCTTCTGTTTCTACTCCCTCAGTTCTTTCTCTGGATGTGGATAGCTTCTTTCTCATAAGTCCCTCAGAATTGTCCTGGATCATTGCATTGCTGCTAGTAGAGAAGTCAGTTACATTCAATTGTGCTACAATGTGTCAGTCTCTATGTATAATGTTCTTCTGGTTCTGGTCCTTTCACTCTGCATCAGTTCCTGGAGGTGTTTCCAGTTCACATGGAATCCCTCCAGTTCATTATCCTTTCCAGCAGAATAATATTCCATCCCCATCAGATACCACAATCTGTTCAGCCATTCCCCAATTGAAGGGCATCCCCTCATTTTCCAATTTCTTTGCCACCACAAAGAGCACAGCTATGAATATTCTAGTACAAGTCTTTTTCCTTACTATCTCTTTGGGGTATAAACCCAGCAGTGCTATGGCTGGATCAAAGGGCAGACAGTCTTTTATCGCCCTTTGGATAGTTGGATCAATTCACAACTCCACCAGCAATGCATTAGTGTCCCAACTTTGCCACATCCCCTCCAACATTCATTACTTTCTGTTGCTGTCATGTTAGCCAATATGCTGGGTGTGAGGTGATACCGCAGAGTTGTTTTGATTTGCATTTCTCTGATTATAAGAGGTTTAAAACACTTTTTCATTTGGTTATTAATAGTTTTGATTTCTTTATCTGAAAATTGCCTATTCATGCCCCTTGCCCATTTATCCATTGAGGGATGGCTTGTACAAAAGTACAATTGATTTAGAGGAGCTCACATTCTAACAGGGAGACTCCACAAAGGGCAGTGGTGGCCAGAGATGAGCCATTTTGGTCCAGGAAGTTACAGGGTGAGTGGGCACCCTAGTGGAGCGGGGGAGACGAGCTCATCTCACCAGGAACAATGGTAGTGCTGACCTGACCCTGTTTATCATTCTAGAACTTCAGGGGATGGAGGGACAAAAGGGCACACGGGATAGAGCTGAGAGGACCAGCAAGGAGATTGTGGAGTAACAGACCAGAAGCTCTCATGACCTAGTGCTTAGGGCAGAAGTTTCTCCTGGGCATGGAATGCCCTAGGAGGTGGTCAGAAAAGAGGGAGTGATTTCTCTGCTCTAGATCACACTGATCCTGCATGTTCCAGCTCCTACATCCAGACAAGTCTCCTGGATATATCACTATCTTACTTATCGCCTTTAATCCTCCCAAGGAGGAGGTGAGTCTCCTGGTGCCATGTGTGATTGTTATCTTCTTTTTTTTTTTAATAAACCCTCACCTCCTGTCATGGAATCAATACTTTGTATTGGTTCCAAGGCAGAAGACTGGTAAGGGCTAGGCAATGGGGGTTCAGTGACTTGTCCAGGATCACACAGCTGGAAAGTTTCTGAGTTCAGATTTGAACCCAGAACCTCCCGTCTCTAGGCCTGACTCTCAATTCACTGAACCATCCAGCTGCCCCTCCCCCAGTTTAATACTTCTAACAGTCTTATCTCAGACTGGATTATAAACTCTGTCTTTACAGACCTGACTGTGGAGCAAGGGGAGACTATGTGGACACTTAGAGAGATCCACACACCAAGCAATCAGGAGGCATCAGGAAAGGCCCCATGGAGGAGCTGAATCTGGAAGAAAGTCAGGAATTCTAAGGGGTCACGATGAGGAAGGAGAGCATCAGAGGCCTGGGCCGGGAGCTGGGACCTGGATCTGAACAAAAGCCCCTCCTAGGAGATCCCCAATGAGGGACCATCCCTCTTGAAGCCCCCGGCCATTCCCCTCCACAGCAGCTTAAGTTGCCGGGAAATTGTTCTTACAACAAAGCAGAATTTATCATGAGCCCCCATCACTCCTGGCCTCGGGGCCAAGGCCAATTCCACCTTCTCCACAGAGTTTCACATCGCTGGAAACAGCTATCCTCGTTGCCCCCCCGCCCCCGATCTTCTCTCCTCCAATCTAACAATCCTCAGTTCCTTTAGCCCCATTTTGGAGATCAAGGTCTTGGAGCTGGCCTGAGTCCATTTGGCCGCACATTTGTTGAGTTGGACTCTCAAATTTTCACCACGTCTCCCAAAGGCCTTTGGGGGGGTAGCAGGCCTCCCCACTTCCAAAGAACCAGGGCAAAGGGGCTTAGAGAAAAACCCTTACTGCTCAGTGACTCAGCATCCTGCCTGGCAGGATGTGGCTACTTCCTGAGGACTCCGACCCAGGCTAGACTCCCTCAGGGTCATGGTCCACTCTTCTCCCAATGCTGCCCTTGGCAAGGAGGACATTTTCTGGTTATTTAACCAGTTCTGACTTTGATGCAGTCTAGTCAGACTGGCTTTCTTCCCGAGAGAAAAGAGGAGGAGCACGTAGACGTTGAGATCCAAAAGGACTGGGGAGTCCATTAAATGTCGTCCTTGACGCCCAAGGCATTGGGCCAACTTTGTGCCCACCCTCATCTGAGCTACTAAGGAGGGATGCTCTCTGAAGTAGCCCAGCTCCCGCTGCCTTTGTTCTCCTGACTGTAAGACCCCACACACCCTAATCTCTGTGGGCCACTGGGACTCGGCAGTCGTGTTCTGGGCAGGTTCTCAGAACCAGAACCACCTGTGGTATAAGGCCGCCTGAACACCCGTATCCTCAGCTTCCCTCTTCCGGCTCCATCAGTTTTATAGCGATAAATCCTCTAGTTAGATGAAGAATCCCCAGCCTATCCGTGTGACTTGGCGCCCACTCCTTCCACTGCAATCTGCACCCCTTCACAAACATACATGCATCTTCCCAGCCCCTGCCGCATCTGGGCCGTGGATTCTTTTGGAGAGGGGCCGTGGTTGTCTCCTTCTTCTATTTCCTTCACTCTGATGAAAAGGACAGAGATTTGTTCACTCCATCATCTCGCAAACCTTTGGTGAAGAAGCAGAAAGAGGCTTGGACTGAAGGAGCCAGAGAGGGCAATAAGGCGCTTCCTTGATTAAGTCCCATCAGGAGAGCCATCTTTAAAGGGAACATTTGTTGCTGAGACAAGGGGAAGCTGCAGCCAGGTAAGAAAGATGGCTCACAGTAGGACTTAGAAGCTAAGCTATTCGGAAGTTCCTTAAGCCATGACCTAGGTAGCCTCTTTCCTTCCAGAATCTTGAGGTTTGGTGGAGAAAGCTGATCTATGCCTCTTTAACAAATTAAACCCCTTACCTTCTATTGGTCTATACTAAACTTTGGTTCCAAGGCCCAAGACTGGTAAAGGCAAGGCAATTGAGATCAAATGACTTGCCTAGGGTCACACCGCTGGGATTGCTGATTTATTACAGACCAACATAGCTGACAAAGTGGAGAGGGAACCAGGTCTAGAGTCAGGAAACCCTGAATTCAAATCAAGCCTCAGATCCAGAGTAGCTGCATGATCCTGGGCAAGTCACTTAACCCCGTCTGCCTCAGTTTCCTCATCTGTAAAATGAGCAGGAGAAGGAAATGGCCAAGCACTCTAGTATCTTTGCTATGAAAACCCCAAATGAGGTCATGAAGAGTCAGACATGACTGAGCAACAACTAAAACACGAGGCAGGAGTATGAAGGTGTACGTCGTTGACATAGAAGGGGCCTGGAGTTACTTAAGGGGCGACAAGCCAAAGCAGAGGACAGAGGAGCATCTGTCACTTGGCTAGTGACTTGACAAAGGAATCTAGCCTGCACGCCATCTTCACTGGGTCAACAAGCCAATAAGCATTTATTAGGTTCCTCTTTGTGCCAAGCACAGTGCCAAGTTTTATCTCTTGTGGTTGAGCTGCTTCAGGCTGCCCAAACGTCCCAACGTTCCCATATTCAATTCCTCCCTGTGCTTGTCCCAGGGTCCCAAATTCCCTGCTTCCCCCCATTCCAGGCTGGCCACACTAGGGAAAGGAAAGCTCTTTGCCAAGGAGTTGGTATCCTGGGAGCCCGTTTATTCTCCATTCATCCCAAAGCCACTGACACTCCACGCGCTCCAGGCGTGGACTTTGCTCTCCTCACTACATCCAAAAGGCATTTGGCGTTAAAATTCAACAGTCATGTTAACCAGCCAAGTCAAGAGGGAAATGGTTCAAATTCTGTGATCTGTGACCTGAACTGAACTGTTAACTGTTTCATTTGTGAATATGCACATTGGGAGAATGGCTACGCTTTAACAAGGCTACATTCTCTCTGTGCATTTAATGAATGTATCATCCCGTCCCACCAGGCTTCTTCTAGCTTTACTCTGTCTCCACCAGGAAGCCTTCAATGATCGCATCAGTCCATAGTGATTTCCACTTCCCTGAAATTCCATCTCACACATTTGGGAATAATGATTATTCCTGGGAAACCACCCCACATCTGTGTTGTGCTCCCTTCAACTTTGCTTTAAAAGCTATACTCTATTCCCCAGCTGATAAGTGGCCATCAGGTATGAACTGGCAGCTTTCAGAAAAAGAAATCAAAGTTCCAGGTAGTCCCATAAAAATATGCTCCAAATCTCTATTCATTAGAGAGATGCAAATTAAAATAACTCTGAGGAACTGTCTCACACTTGTCTGATTAGCCAACATGATGGAAAAGGAAAATTAACGATGCTGGAGGGGCTGTGGGAAAACAGGGACACTAATGCATTGTTGGTGGAGCTGTGAACTGTCCAACCATTCCAGAGAACAATTTGAGTTGGTGCCCAAAGTGCTTTAAAACCCTACACATCATGGTGGCTCCAGTGGGAAGATTAGGCTTGAGTCCTCTCTTGCCACCAACAGCTCTTTTTTGTAGGGCAAAGGGTTGGAAATTGAGGGGATGTCCATCAACTGGGGAAAGGCCAAAGAATTGTGGTACATGTTGGTGATGGAATATTATTGTGCTATAAGAAATGATGTCCAAGAAGATTTCAGAAGAAGCTGGAAAGATCTGCACAACTGATAGAGAGCAAAATAAACAGAACTGGGAGACAGACTGGGAAACAGAACATTGTACACAATAACAGCAATATTAGATGATGGTTATCTGTGAAAACTTGGCTCCTCAGCAATGCAATGATCTGGGACAATCTTGAAAGCCTTATGATGGGGAACGGCGTCCACCTCCAGAGAAAGAACTGCTGGAGTCATCTTTCATTCAGCGTGTTTCTGATTTTATTTGGGGGTTTGGTGATACATGAGTGTGCTCTGACAACAGTGATCAACACTGAAATAGGTTTTGCATGACAACAAAAATTAAATTTTTTTTCCAAAAAGACAATGTTGGTATTTCCAAATAGACAAAAAAATTACATGTTATCCTGGGATCATAAAAACAATAATAAAGTTTGTTCTGATAATTGTACGCTCAAACAAAAATAAAAAGAAACTTGCCTTGCTGATAATGATTTAGTGCTTCATAGTTGATCATCATACAATATTTCTGTTACTGTATACACTGTTCTCCTGATTCTGCTCACTTCACTTTTGCATCAGTTCATAAGTCTTTCCAGGCTTTTCTGAACTTTATTCTGTTTTGTCATTTCTTGTGGTGTAATATTATTCCATTACAACCATATACCACAATTTGTTCATCTATTCCCCAAGTAATGGATAACCCTCAGTTTCCAATTCTTTGCCACTATAAAAAGAGCTATTAAAATAATTTGATATAAGAAGGTCCTTTTCCATTATCTCTATCTTTGGGATATAGACCCAGTAGTGGTATTATTGGGTCAAAGGTAATGCATAGTTTTATAGCCTTTTGAGCGAGGTTCCTTATTGCTCTCTAGAATGGTTGTGTCAGTTCACAGTTCCACCAAGAGTATCCCAATTTTCCCACATCCCCTCCGACATCTACCATTTTTTTTTTGGCCTTGGTAGGTGTGAGGTGGTACGTCAGAGGTGTTTTAACGTTCGTTTCTCTAATCAATAGTGATTTGGAGCATTTTTTCATATGACTGAAGATAGTTTTAATTTCTCCCTCTAAGAACCACCTGTTCATATCTAGTAAATATTTCTAATCAGACATCACAAGGATGCTTCAAACTCCACATGGCCTAGAGTGAGCTCATTATCTTTCCCACTCTCCTCTCTGCTAACCTTTGCTGTTCTGGTGAAACACACCCAGCTCCCGCTGGGCTTCCAGGTATGTAACCTTGAGCATCCTCTGGGACTCTCTGCCCAACTTAGCCAGTGAATTTCCAGATCTTCCTGTTTCTACTTCTGTAACAGCACCCTCATCAGACCTCTACTCTCCACTCACGCGGCTCCCACTAGAATTCCGATTCTCATCACTGCCTGCCTAGATGATCTCAATAACCTCATTCCTCAATGGTGTCCTTGCCTTGTCCAGTCCACCCTGCACATGGCTCCCAAGAGGATTTTCTGTAAGTGCAACTCTGACGATATCACTCCCTTACTCAACTCCAGTGGAAGTGCTTCTAGGATAAACTATGAGCTCTTCTGTTTAGCTTTGAAAGCCCTTTGCAAGTTGGCTTCCAAGCCTGCCTTTGCAGCCTCATTGGACCTTGATCTCTGTTCTACACTCTGTGATCCAGCCAACTTTTTCAATTTTCACTTGCTCACATGAAACACTCTTATCTCTTGCTGTCCCACGTGCCTATAATGCATTCCTTTCTTATCTCCACTTCCCCAAAGAATCACTTTCTTTCCTTCCCTCCTTCCTTCCTTCCTTCCTTCCTTTCTTCCTTCCTTTCTTTCTTTCTTCCTTCCTTCCTTCCCTCCTTCCTTCCTTCCTTCCTTCCTTCCTTCCTTCCTTCCTTTCTTCCTTCCTTTCTTTCTTTCTTTCTTTCTTCCTTTCTTCCTTCCTTCCTTCCTTTCTTTCTTTCTTTCTTTCTTTCTTTCTTTCTTCCTTTCTCTTTCCTTAATTTCTTCCAGATTACATGTCAATACAGTTCCTTAACATTCACTTTCTGATATTTTCCAATCCATGTTCTCTCTCCCTCCCTCAGAAGGCAGGCAATGTGGCACTGGGCTTTACATATCAGTCCCCCTTTTCCCTTGCCTGTTTCTGCTTTTCCTCCCTAATACCTCAGATATAGCTACTTGTATATGGCTGTATTTCTTCACTTTCTCTCTCTGCTGTATGTATTCTCATTTGTCCTCGTGGTTTCCCCATTAGAATGTCAGCTCCTTGCAAGTTGGGACTATTTACTTCTTGGGTTTCTTGTATGACCTAAGCCTAGAACAATGCTTGCGGTATTAACTTAATACATGCTTATTGATGCTCATTAAAAATGACTAAAATACAGATTTGTAGGTGTTGTGCTCGGCAGTGGCAACGCTTTAGTCGTTCTATCCCTTTCTTGCTAACCCGCTGAGTTTCCGTTCTTGTCTACAGGTCAAAGGTGAATCCCAAAGGGATGGAGCAGGCTAGGTGAGCAGGGAGGGAGATGGGGGAATGATTCTCTTCTAATTAGAAAAGGTGATCACACGGATTCGTGCTGCCACTGGACAGGCTCTTTGGGCACTTCTTGTCTTCTGCCTCTGAAGAAGAAAGAAAATGAGAAGTCGATGAGCTTGAAGACAAGGTTAGGTTATTCTTCTAATTGGTGCCACCAGCTGAGCGAGGTTAACCATCTCACTTGTGGCTGAACAGATGGAAGCCACCAACCAATGAGGAAAGTCCCCTGGAGAACTTTGAGACCAAGCTGCCCAGCGCTGCCCCAGCCACAGAATGTGCCCAGGATACCCAACACCAAGAAGATTTGAGGGTGAGTGGCTGCCACGCCAGCCCGGGAGATCCAGAACCAGAACCAAATCAAGCAATGACTCCTAGCAGTTGGAGATTGATGAGAAAAGAAGCAGATTGTACCCAGGGGCTTGTACTCATTTAGACTCTTCTTTAAAATAGGTATCACCTTATGATTGGGGATGGAGACTCAACGATCACCCTGGTGCAATTAGGAATAATAGGGAAATAGGTCTTGATCAAGGACACATGTAGAACCCAGAGGAATTGCGTGCCAGCTACAGGGGGAGGGAGGGAAAGGACATAAATCTTGTAACCATGGAAACATATTCTAAATTCATTAATTAAATTAAAAATTTTCAGAAATTAAAAAAGCAATCAATCCATCCACTGAGCCATGTAGCTTGCCCTCTCCCACTGGTTTGGGAGGCTCCTTGATCCCCACCAGAACTTTTAGACTCTACAACTTCTCCTCTTTGAAGTTTATAACATCAAAATTGTGCCAGCCTGCCTGGATGATGGTCACTGTTGCATGTTGACTGCACCCTGGGTCTGTCTGTTTTCTCTGAGTTCAGTACCTGCATTACCATCTTCTCTTCTCCAACTCGTGCCCTTTAGTAGGACCGATCAGCATCCCTGTGGGTGCTCCATTTCTGCCGATGGGCTAAACAGGTCTTAGTCAGGGGATGTCTACCTCAAGCATTTGAAAGCTTCCCCAGCAGAATGGGAAGATGGGAATAATTTGTTTCAGTTGCCAGGAGGGCAGCTGAAGCAGGTATTGCGGAGAGTTTAGAGCCTGGTCAGACATCAAGGATGCCAAGGGCAACCACTGCATCCCAGGCCATTGCCAATCATTCTCACTTTTGTCTTGTCACCCAACTTAGATGATTCTGGAAGAGAGAGTGACGTTGATAACGTTGTGCAACTCTGCCTCACTTCAATGCAGTTCACACAGAAGTCAAGGCATCACCCCATGAAATCATTCATCCTCTTCAAAAAACAAAGGACAGAGGGGCAGCTGGGTGGCTCATTGGATTGAGTCAGGCCAAGAGATGGGAGATCCTGGATTCAAATCTGACCTCAGACCCTTCCTAACTGTGTGACCCTGGGCAAGTCACTTAACCCCCATTGCCTAGCCCTTACCATTCTTCTGCCTTGGAACCAATACATGATATTGATTCTAAGACAGACGTTAAGGATTTTTAAAAAAAAACCACCAGAGAATGAACAACTATTTGGGGATTACTGTGCTAAGTAAGCACCGGAGACAAAAAGACAGTTCCTGCTATCAAGGTGTTTATGGTCTAATGAGGGAGACAATATGCAAACAACAATGTATGAATAATTAATAGAGAGAAGGCACTATTAGCTTTGGTGGTATTGTAATTTTATTATATTGGCACACTGAATAGTCCTCCAGCTATTAAAAGACATTTTTTGTTTCTTTAAGTAGCATTTTGTAATTTAATCTATACAAATATTTTGTGTGCTTTGGTAGAGTGATCCCTAGATATTTTATACATTTTGTAGTCATTTAGAATGAGATTTTCTTTTCTATTATTGCTTCTTAGATCTTTTTTTAACCCTTTCCTTCTGTATTAGAATCAATACTGTATTTGAGTTCAGAGGCAAAAGAGCAGTAAGGGATAAGCAATTGGAGTTGTGATTTGCCCAGGAGAATTCAGCTAATAGGTTTTTGAGGTCAAATTTGAAGCCAGAACCTCTCATCTCTGGACCTGGCCATCTACCTGTCCCCAAAATGATATTATTATTATTTTTTTTTTAAACCCTTACCTTCTGTCTTAGAGTCAATACTGTATATTGGCTCTAAGACGGAAGAGTGGTAAGGGCTAGGCAATGGGGGTCAAGTGACTTGCCCAGGGTCACACAGCTGGGAAGTGTCTGAGGCCAGATTTGAACCCAGGACCTCCCGTCTCTAGGCCTGGCTCTCAATCCACTGAGCTACCCAGCTGCCCCCCAAAATGATATTATTTTTGAGTGCTTATTTTATAATCTACAAATTTACTAAAGTGATTAGATACTTCAGTCAATGTTTTTGCTGACTCCTTGGGATTTTCTAAGTAAGCCACCCTATTATCAGAAAACTGGGATCGTTTTATCTCCTCTTTACCTATATTTATGCCTTAAATTACTTTTCTTGTCATCTCATTATTTCTAGCACTTCCAGACCTGTGTCAAATAATAGTGAGGAGAGTCAGTATTCTTGCTTTACTCCCATGTTTCTTGGGAAAGCTTCTCATGTGTCTCTTTCGTATATGATGCTTATTTTTCTCTTACATAGATACTTCTTAGATATTTAAAAAGATCCCACACTGGCATAACCTATAGGTATGCCTGGTAGTGGGAGAGGAAGAGAATCTGAATCGTAAAATGCAGAAAACAATTGTCAAAAATGGTTTCTACGTGTAATTGGAAAAAAAAAGTTTAAAAAAGTTCCCTCTATGGCTATAC
Source organism: Monodelphis domestica (assembly GCF_027887165.1). Lineage (NCBI taxonomy): Eukaryota > Metazoa > Chordata > Mammalia > Didelphimorphia > Didelphidae > Monodelphis > Monodelphis domestica. The sequence continues at coordinate 9,200,307 of NC_077232.1, forward strand.
TTTGAAGAACTTTTAGCATAAATGAGTACTGTCCTTTGTCAAAGACTTTTTCTGTGTCTATTCTGATAATTATGGGATTTTGGATGACTTTGTTTTTAATATGATTAATATTTTGATTGTCTTCCTGATATTGAACAATTCTTTGCATTCCAGTACAAATCAATTCTGATTGATTTCTTAGATGTGTGATGAAGAATGAATGGTTTGCAAAAAAATTGAGAGGTGCAAACATCAGAGTGAGTGATTGACAGGAGCATGTGACTAAGAGTGAGACCTGGGATAAGGTTCTATGCCCCAATGGTCAGACATCTTCTCTCCTGAAGGACCTTGGAAAAACAGGTATTCTACTTCCCCTAACACCAGCTAAAGAAGGAAATCTTTGAATCTAGCTGCTGGCAGCTTGAAGAAGATTGAAGGCATACATCACCTCTGGACCTGATTGGACAGTAATCTACTGAAGATCCTGGCCTTTTGATTGGACTCCTTGTGTGAGATTTGGCAATGGGGAAAAGTATTGTTTAGCTTTAGAAAGTTAGTTTTAGATTGTTTATAGACATTAGATTTTAAGATAACTGGTATAATTTTTCCTAAACCCCTGTTCCTTCCTCCCCTTCCCAACTAATAAATCTGAATTATTTATATGTTCCCTCCTGTTCTTTCCTCACCAAAATTCCCAACATAACAGATGTCTCTTCAACAACATTTTATTTTAAAAATTTGAATTGATGTTCACTGAAGATGCTGGTCTATTGGTATCCTTCTGCGCTTTATCCTTCCCTGGTTTAGGTATTAGGACTCTTAGTTTCTTAAAGGGAATTGAGTGGGTACACCAAATATTTCTTAATTATCAAATATGGTGGTCCTCATCCTTTCTCAATCAATCTTATGCATTGGATACTGTAGGCCACTCTTTCCTTTGGGATACTCTGTCTTGGGGTTTTGTGATTCGGCTCTCTCCTAGTTCTTCTCCTACCTGTCTAACCACTCCTCAGTTTCCTTTGCTTTTTCATCATACAGATCAGCCGGGTTATTCCCAGGACTCTGACCTGCTCTCCTCTATAGTCTTCCTATCAGCGACCTCGTCAGTAACTTTGAGCTTAATTATTATCCCTATCCCACTGGCTCATTAGTTTCCACATCCCTTTAGAATCTAAAGATCCTTCCCGTTTTCTTCTGCATCTTTGTGTGGGGTGGAAAAGGCAAATATGAGCAGCTCGTTGAGAGGTTGCCTCCTAGAAGGGATGCTCTCAGAAGTTCATGGGTCTACAATTGGAAGAAAGTTCAGAGGCCATCTAATTTCACAGATATGGAAACTGAGGCCCAGGAAAGGGAAGTGCCATGATCACAGAGATACCAAGCATCAGAGGCAGGATTGGAACTCAAGCCTGCTTCTCCAGACATAGTCCTGTTCCTCTTGCCTCTGGGCCATCTTGTGGCTCTCTAGCATCTGAGATCCCTCCAGCTTGAACATGCCCTTCCTGAAAGGTGACTTCCAGAGCTCCTGCTGGTAATGGGCCCTGACACCCACTCAGCATCTTGGATTCGGGCGGGCTTTGCAAACCAAACTCACACATCATTATTTGTATTGTTTTCCATTTGGTGGGGAGGTCTTCAACCCACTGGGAGAGCAAAACAAATCTTGTCCTTTTGTCAAGCCTATCCAGTTTCTCAAAGCACTTTCCAGTTCATTCACTCTATTGCATTTGGTCCTTTGCCAGGCTGGCAGAGGACATTTAAGGGAACCTTGACTCAAGAGATCTGGATTCAGGCCCCAGCACGCCCAAGGTTCAGTGGCTTCCCCTCTCTGGGACTTAGCTCCCTCATCTATAACATGACAATAATCATGCTTAAACTATCCTCCTTACAGAGCTATTGCAAATAAAGTGCTGGCCTTGGGGCTCAGCACTCACCAGGTCTGAGCACCACAAGAAGAATTCTGTCCGGATCTGGGAACTGAAGCCTCAGATATCCTGGTTCAAGAGTTCTTCACCATCATGTCCCATGACGTACTCCTTCACCCCACCTCAGCTACCCACAAAGATGTGCTCCCTTGATCTTTTTTTAAACCCTTACTTTCTGGCTTAGTAACAACTCCAAGACAGAAGGCCAAGGGCTGGGCAATTGGTATTAAATGACTTGCTCAGAGTCACAGAGCTAGGAAGTGTCTGAGGTCAGATTTGAACCCAGATCATCCTAACTCCAGGCCTGGTGCTCTATCCACTCTGCCACCCCAAAATGTTTTATTTCCATGTTAATGATCCCTGATATTCCCTCATCTGATGGTAATCTGTTGTTATTCCAATTCTCTCTCTGTCTCCCATTCTCTAACCCTATTCTTTGTCTTCCCTGTGAACTCCAATCCCTCCACCCCACAGTTCTTTCCCAGGCTCTCAGTCTTTCCCTAGCCAAATTCTTCTTTCCCTGTCTTGACTCCTTGGCGAGCCAGCTCAATGCTACACTCTCTTCTTCTCTCATGTCCGCATCTCTTTATCCTATCACTGATCCTGCCCTGCCAAGACTCAGCCTTTGACTTCTCCCATCATCATTTGTCTTCATTCCTGCACATGTGCTAGAGAAAATCATAAAATCTCCTAACAAGGTCCACTACAAAACTGTTTCATTATCTCACCTGGACTTTGCCGCACCAAGATAATTCCTTTATACTTCCCTAATTGGCTCATTACCTGCTCTTCACCATGACTCTTCCAAACCTTTTCCTCCCTCCTGGAGCTTTCCATGACTCCCTCTCTCTTCACCCTCTCAGTTAGGAATCTTGCCAACATTCACTGAAAAAGTTGAGGTCATTCATATCATGAGTGCCCTTTCCCTCCTCCCCCTCCTCTCACATGACTCAGATGCCTTCCACCACTGTCTTCTCCTTCACTTTTATCTCACGTGAAGAGTTGGCCCTTCTTACCGAGGCAAACTCTCTACATACACAAGAGATCCCACGTTATCCTGCCTCCTCCAGCAAATGTCCAAGTCTTTCATTCCCTCCTCTCACTAATCTCTGAAACTTCTCTGTCTACTGGCTTCTTCCCTGTGCCTATAAACACACATATGTTAGTAGGCACAAAAAAGCCTCCACTTGACCCATCCAACCTGTCCCATATCCCAACTATTATCCTCTGTCTCCCTTCCCTTTGGAGGCCAAACTCCTGAAGAAGGCTGGTGCTTCCACTTCTTTCCCCTCCTCCCACTCCCTTCTTAACTCTCTGCAGTGTCGTTGCCAATCTCATCATTCAATGGAAGCTGCTCTCTCTTTGAGACTCATGATCTCCCAATCACCCTTCCTGACCTCTCTGCAGCCCCCTGACACTGTCCATCATCCTCTTCATTTTGATACCCTGTTCTATCTAATTTTTCACAACATTCTTTTCTTCCGCTTCTCCTCCTACCCCCGTGACTGTTCCTTCTCAGTCTCCTTTGCTGGATCTTCATCCAACCGTGTCTACTAATGAAATAGTTTATTGAAATAATATATATATATATATATAAAATTAAAATAATTGTTTATTTAGATAAGGGAGAAAGGGAAGGAAATTGGGATGACCTATCTTAATACCATAAATAACCCTCCCAAATCAAAATGATAATTTACACTATTGAACACATTTCTACCTAACATTCTAATTTCTATGACTAGCTAAATTACCTCCCCCCTTAGTTAATCTAAAAAAGTGGGAAGGGATTGAAGGTAGCAGGAACTGGGCCCCAAGGAAGGTCCCACTGACAGTTGTCCTCTGGAGTCTTGAGCAGCTCTGCTGGAAATCACTCTCAGCATCACCAGGATCCACAGGGACAGGCTGGATCACAAGGAAAGCCACAGGAGAGAGGATATCTAGCTCTCTAGGGCCACCCCAGGAGACTAGACTGCAACTCAACGCCTGGTTGTTCAACTGCTCCTCTCAGAAGAAGCAACAGCCCCGTCACTTCTCCAGAGTTCTAGAACCTTTTCTGCTTCTGCCTTTCAGCATTGCTCTTGCTCCTGCTAATTTTCCTATAACACTAACCATAGCAGGAGAGTGTCATGGAGCCACATGGAGAGCCCACAGAGGTTCCCACTTCAACCCCATATAAGTAAAAATATTCGCCTGAGTCAGACGACCCAAGGAGGACATCTCTAGCACGATGAAGATGGTCATGGAATAGCTCCTAGAGAATGGAGGGTTTTTCATTTTTATCTTTGTATCTCTAGCACTTAGCAGAGTACCAGGCACACAGTAGATGCCTAATAAAAGCTTGTTGATTGACCAGATGGAGATCCAGCTCTACCACTTACTAGCGTGGTGGCCTCAAGCCACTACCACCACTAGAAGAAACGAGGTGCACTTCTTTCAAGTGGAGGCCTCTCGCCCCCCAGGACCCATCCCTCCTCAGAAGTCCAAGAGTTGTTCTTGAGCTGCCTCATGGAAATGATCGCCTATAATCCTCACTATAAGTGCTGTGAGTCAGCACTTCAGTTATTATTGTCTCCATTTTATAGATGAAGATGAGGAAATTAAGACTCAGAAATGCTAGCTCAACAAAAATGTTTACAGGACAAAGAACTGAAAATTGAGGGGATGCCCATCAGTTGGGGAATGGCCAAACAAGTTGATGCATACAATGGAGTACTATTGTGCTATAAAAAATGAAGAGGGGCAACTGCCTGAATACAGCGGTTGAGGGGACATGACAGAGGACAGACTCTAAATGAACACTCTAATGCAAATATTATCAACAAAGCAATGGGTTCAAATCAAGAAAACATGTAATGCCCAGTGGATTTACGCGTCGGCTATGGGGGGTGGGGGGGAGGAAAAGAAAATGATCTATGTCTTTAACGAATAATGCTTGGAAATGATCAAATAAAATATATTTTAAAAAATAAAATAAAAAAATAAATGAAGAGCGGTCAATATGACAGTAAAAGAAAGTGACAAATGTTAGGGGGGAATGTAGCAAAATTGGGATACTAATGCATTGTTGGTAGAGTTGTGAACTGGTCCAACCATTCTGGAGGACAATTTGGAATTGTGCCCAAAGGGCTATAAACTGGACATACCCTTGGATCCAGTAATACCACTACTAGGTCTTGTCAATATGGAATCTAGAAAGTTTCTAGATTTCATGTTGACAGTCTACATCCCACAGAACTAATAAAAAAGGGGAAAGGGCCTACTTGTACATAAATATTTATAGCAGCTCTTTTTGTAGGGACAAAGGGTTGGAAATTGAGGGGATGCCCATCCATTGGGGAATGGCTGAACAAATTGTGGTATGTGTTGGTGATGGAATATTACTGAGCTATAAAAATGATGAACAAGATAATTTCAGAAAAAAGCTGGAAAGATCTGCAGGAACTGATGCAGAGAGAAATAAACAGAACTGGGAGAACATTGGATGATGGTTATCTGTGAAAACTTGGCTCCTCTCGGCAATGCAATGATCTGGGAGCATCCTGAAAGACGATGGGGAACGCTCTCCACCTCCAGAGAAAGAACTGCTGGAATCATCTTCCCCATCAGTGTATCTTTGGTTTTATTTGGGGTTTGGGGTCTGTAGGACTTTGCTCTCACAACAAAGACCAATATGGAAATGTGTTTTGCCTGACAATAAAAATAAAACAAAAAAAGAAATAATGGGGGAAGGTTTTAGAAAAACATGGCAAGAACTGCTGTATATGAACGGATGCAAAGTGAAGTGAAAAGAACCAGGAGGTCACTGAGCAGTGTATCATCAATGTAATAGTGATAGACTGCTTGACTACTCCGATCAATAAAAATGATTCAAGATGATTCCAAAGGACTCGCAATGGCAAACGCTGCCCGCCTCTAGAGAGCACAATGCTGAGTACAAATGGAAGTATCACGTTTCTCACTTTCTTTGTTTTTCTTGCTCTTTTTGAAATATGGCTAACATGCAAATGGGTTTTGTGGGATTTCACAGATAGAATTGATGTCCTATTGCTCGTGTTCTCAGAGGAAGTGGGAGGAGGTAGAATGGGGGAGAAAATTTGGAACTCAAAATTTAAAGAGAAAAGAATATTAAAAGTAAATAAATAATTTTTTTTAATTTTTAAAGAAATGTTAGCTCACTTGTAGGTGGTCATATACCTCATAAATGTCAGAGGCAGGATTTGGATCCAAGTCTCTCCAGCGAAAACTCAGAGCTCTTTTCACTAAACCACATGTTTTTTTTCTTCCAAATGCCAAGGATACGCAGAGAAAAATAGTAAGGGGAAATATGCACAAAGGACAGTGGGGGAAGGTAGCCAGAAGGGAGGAGAAGGCTGTTGCCTAGAGAGCGCTATGGAAACAGGGATCTAGTCCTGTCTTATTGGTTGGGCTTCTCCATAGCTTGACTTGACTGCAAAGGCCTCTGGGTAAGTTAGACATTGCTACCCTGAAGGAATGTCAGGAAATAGTCTTTTCCCTGGGAGACCTTGCTGCCTCCAGGCAGCACAATTGAAAGTCCCCACTCAATGTGTCATCTCCCTTCGGCCTCTTCCTCTCTTCCGACACTGCCACCTTCCTCATCACTCACGCCGGACTATTGCAATCGCTTCTCTCGATTTCCAATTCTTTTAAATCCTTGCTTTTTGTCTTAGTAACCACTCTAAGACAGAAGTTCAAGGGCTAGGCAAACAACTTCAAGTGACTTGCCCAGGGTCACACAGCTAGGAAGTGTCTGGGGCCAGATTTGAATCCTGGATGTCCTGACTCCAGACCTGGTGCTCTATCCACTGGACTACCTAGCTGGCCGTGTTATTTCTTTCTCTTTTTTTTGAAAATTTTATTTAATTAATGTAGAATATTTTTCCATGATTACAAGATTCATGTTTTTTCCCTGCCCTTCCCCAATCCCCCTCCTGTAGTGGCCTTGTTATTTCTACTTTATCTACTCTATTGCATTTTTATACATTCGTATATTATCTCCACTGTTAAGCTGTGAGCTCGTGGAGAGCTTTTCATGACCCCATTTGGAGTTTCCTTGGCAGAGATGCTGAAGTGTTTACCATCTCCCTCACCAGCTCATCTGACAGATGAGGAAACAGAGGTTAAGTGCCTTTCCCAGAGTCACACAGTGAGTAAGTGTCTGAGGACAGATTTGAACTCAGGAAGATGGATATTGCTGATTCCAGCCCTGGTGCTCCATCCACTGTGCCACCTCGCCGCCCCATGGGTATACCAACCTTATATATCCATCAGTTTCTGAACTTTATTCCACTCATTTCATTTTTTGTCCTCAAAGATTATAATTAAGTTTTTTTTTTAAAACCCTTCCTTGGATTCAATCCTGTGGACTGGTTCTAAGGCAGAAGAATGGTAAGGGCTAGGCAGTGGGGGTTAAGTGACTTGTCCAGGGTCACACAGCTAGAAAGTGTCTGAGGCCAGATTTGAATCCAAGACCTCCCATCTCTGGGCCTGACTCTCAATCCACGGAGCCACCGAACTGCCCTATAATCAGTTTTAATGAATGGAAAAGCTCCTTCATGGCATCAAGACTCCATATGTGTGTTTAAAATGCTTTTTCCCTATAAGTCAGGGGTCCCCAAACTTTTTACACAGGGGCCAGTTCACTGTCCCTCAGCCTGTTGGAGGGCCAGACTATAAAAAGAACTATGAACAAATCTGTACACTGCTGTCTGGGTTAGCGGAGGCTGCAGCGCTGACGGGATGGGCCTATCACACCTTGCACCATCACCACCACCACTGTACCGGGCAGCAGTATACACAGTGCGGAATCCCCTCCCCCAGATCGCCGCCCATCATGCTGACGTCTTCCATTGTGCAGCCACAGAATCCTTTGTGCAGTGCCTCGTTCTCATTCAGTTACCCTCAGAACAAGGTGCCACGCAAAGGATTATGTCACCGGAAGTAGTACTGCATGTGAGTGACGCCGTGCTTTGCAGCGCTGCCACATACAGTGCTCCTCTCACTGACCACCAATGAAAGAGGTGCCCCTTCTGGAAGTGCAGGGGGGGGCCAGATACATGACCTCGGGGGGCCACATGTGGCCCATGGGCTGTAGTTTGAGGACCCCTGCTATAAGTAATACTTCTCCCTATAAATAAAAAACAAAAAAGAAAATGAAATCAGTTCTTCAACAGTTCTTGTGTCCAGCATCCTAGGACTCATCCCAGGCAAAGACTTTTTCAGAGCTCTAAGAAGAGACTCTGGGAAGCCGGGTACCCTGCCTGGGCTACCTGAATCCAAAAACCCCAAATGAACACTGTAAAAATTAAAAATTTAATCTCTAATAATATAAAAATTATACTTTATGGAGGTTTATTAATGATCATTAGAAATCAAGGAATAAAGAAGATACAAAATAAAGACCACATGCCCATGGCTGATCAGCCAGTTCAAATACCTGCCTCACCACCACTAAGCTCAGGATCAGAAGTAAAGACCTTCCATGTCCCCGCCTAATATCCCCTATCTACAGGAAGTACATAATGACAGGAAGTCAGTGGGCTCCTGGGAAATGTAGTTCTTTTTAGGGTAACAGATTTTCAATTATACAACCCTAGCATGGTCAGCACACCCTTCCAGAAGAAATCTCTGCAAGTGAGTGTGTCTTAGCTGAGTGGCACACTATCTGCAGGGTAAAGTTGTGATCGCCGTCCTGGTTTCCTGCTAATGTTTAAGCATCTGTCACCCCTCATTCTCTGCCAGCTTCTTGTGTCACAATTGGCATATTAGCATGTCTGGTTTGAAGTGAGCACAGACACTCTATTTCAGCTGTCCAGGATGGATAGGCCAAAACCACATGAAGGTTTCCTTCTGAATTTAGCTTCGGTTTTTGTTAGTCTTACATGAAAGTCAGGGGGATTTCCTGCCCGGGGAAAACTCTACTGCCTTTTGAGCTTGTTCCAAGACAGGGAGATGTTCCTGGTTCTCTCTGGTTGCTAGTTTGAGCTGTCTAACATCTATCGCCACCTCTTGCTGCCATCTTTCATTCTTCCTCTGCCCAGCTGGCTCTCTTTGCCAGCTCCACCTCACTCTTTGGATTTCTCAGAAGACTTTTAAGATCCAAATGTGATCCGTAACTAAGGGAGAGGGAAATCTTAAGTCCCATCACTTTCCTAAAGGAAGAACAGCTCATTTCTACACCAGTTATAGCCCTAAGGATTTGGGTTTTATATTTGGTACAACGACTCTAGGAAAGATCTCTTGATTTTGATAAAAATGAGCCTGAAAAAGAAAAAGAGTTTAAACACCTGAAACGGCGAGCCACATCACGAAAATGAAAAATTGTTCGTTGGCTATGGGAGGAGGAAAAGAGACTTTCCCAGGGTCACACAACTAGGAAGTGGTTGAGGCCAGATTGGAACCCTGGATCTACCACCTCTGAGCCTGGCTCTCAGTCTACTGAGCTACCCAGCTGCTCCCAGAAAATATTCTTAATTAAGTAAATAACATTTTAAAAAAAGAAAATGAAAAAAGAAATTAAGACTGGACAACTAGATTAGTGCTCAAAATTTGTTAGAGTCCACAATCGTAATGGATCCCCTCAAGATATAGATTCTAAATGATCACCCTAGTGCAAATATCAATAATATGGAAATAGGTCTTGATCAATGACACACGCAAAACCCAGTGGAATTGTGGTTTGGCCTTGGGAGGGTGATGGGGAGGGGAGGGAAGAACATGAATCTTGGAACCATGGAAAAATATTCTAAATTAATTAAATAAATAAAAATTTCCAAAAAATGGACCCCCCCAAGAAAGTTGACTATTATATTGTTTTGTACAATTTAATAATTAATAAATGCTGATATAGGTTTGAGAGGTTTTCATATAGTTTGTTTCTGTATGTGTGTGTATATACATGTACGTACATATCATTCTTCGGAGAGATTCCCAGTCCAATAAGAGGGAATTCATCTTAAAAGAACAGGAATTTTCTGAATCTGAGCAGCCATCTTCTTTTTCCCTTCCCCAGTCAGTCAAGGGAAGAAAGATCAAGCAAATCACCAAGAAAAGAGACTTTTTCCTGTCTGCCCAAGATTTGAGAGAAAAGAAATAGTTTATGATTTCGCAGAAGGAGACGTATGGATCAAGTCAGTGTGAGTTTGGGAACCTGGACTTCTTAGTAGGAAGGAAAACTGGACCGAGACGGGATTTCCTAGTGAAGTTGCTCTGGATTTAACATGGGACTGCAAGTGTAAAGTTTGGAGCATTTGCAGCCAACCTGAAGGGTTTGGGGCCACCACAGTCATTTTCCTTGCAGTAAGGAATGGAAGACCAGTGAGTCTTCATGGGTGTTCCAAAGCGGAGGTTCCCTACAATTCACCAAAGATCTGGCAGTGAAACTCCATCATGAAGTTGTTGTCCAGTGATCTCACACTATAAGTTCTTGGCAAAGAATAAAATCTTTAAGCTGTTTTAATCCTGAAGTTTCCCGGAGAAAATGTCATTAGTGAACTTGGGATTTTGAACTGAAAAAATATTGTTGTTTTCACTCATCGAATGCCAGAAATTTAAATGTGATCAACAGTTGGGTTTGTAGATGTGGCAGGGAAATCCTCCTCCGACTCCTCCTCCTCCTCCTCATACTCCTGCGCATCCCACAGATCAAACATTTTATGTCCTACTTACTAAAAAGAGCACTTCCATAGGACAGCAATGTTGTGTCTATATCCCTGACTCCTCAACTAATTTTATAGCTTGAATTAACTGCCTACAAATGCAGCAGAGACATAATGTCCTCAAGAAAGACAAGGAGAGGTTGGCTGCTCAGCTGTTTGAGTAACTGACCAGATTTTGGAAAGCTTTGAGGTGCATGTAGGGGAGTGAAAATCTTGATGGCTCCTTTAGAGTTTTATTTAGCCATCGCTGTGTCTTCTAGTCTTTCTGTCAAGCAGAATATACAGATTTGATCCTTCTTAAAGAGGTCTGATTCATGGCCTTGGGACCAAGACTTAAAAATCATCCATACAGAATTGATTACGCTAACTGCCTCACACTCATAGATTGTTTTAGCCAAGAATAACTCATCCAGAAAACTAAGTGTAATCCTGCAGAGGGGAAAGTGGATCGTTAATGAAATGGAGGACTTTCAAGCATTCCTGATGAAAAGACCTGAGCTGTGCAGGGATTTTGAAATCCAAACACAGGTAGTAAGAGAAACATAGAAAGGTAAACATGAACAAACAATAATAAAGAACTAAATAAAAATTTTAAAAAGACCTGGAGCAGAGGAGTGTATTAGATTAGAAGGAAGGATCATGGGAAGGAAGGAAGGAAGGAAGGATCATGGGAAGGAAGGAAGGATCATGGGAAGGAAGGAAGGAAGGAAGGAAGGAAGGAAGGAAGGAAGGAAGGAAGGAAGACTCAATCAAGTGGAAAGATGGGGAAGAGCAGAGGCACAAGCAGAGTTTAGAGAGAAATAAGGGAGATGGCCATTGGTCAGGTCAATGAAAAGCCTTGTTCCTTCTGAGGAGGTTCTACAGAAAGATGCACAGAGGTAGATTTGAAGGAAGAAACACTGGGCAGAAAAAACTCTCTATAGTGAAGTCTTAGTCCCATGGGATCACCCCATCACCTTCAATTCATGGAAATATTGCAGTGATATAATCTTAGATAAGTGTCCAAGGACTCCTCCAGGTATGAGTACATCTCCTTCTAGGGTATGAGAACAATCAAAATTGTGTTGATTTCACAATGATCCTCTCTTGTCTCCTTCCATGTCTTGACTTTTTCCAGATGCTCATGAAAAAAGTGAACATACATACATATAAGCATATATACATACAAACACACACATATCTACATACATATGTATATAATGTTTCTTTGGGCTGTGAGGATAAACTAAAGGGAACTGTGGAAGCCAAAGAAAAAAATTATACAGTGATCATCTTATTTATAGGCATCCAGAAGCAAATTCTAATCCTTGCCCCACACAGTTCAAAGGAGCTAGTCACAGAAATGGTAGTGGTGGTAGGACCTTGACCATAAGGACCCAGAACACTTCAAACCAGACAACACTTGACAGATGGAGGTCACCAAATGAAAAACGAAGGGCTGCATGTCTTCTGAATCTCCCAGATAGATGGACAGTAACCATGATGATGGCAGTGGTATGTAGACTCCACTCCACATTCAATCAAAGATATGGTCTAGGCTTTTGGTCTTTTTGTCCTTCCTCAAACTTCCCACAGCTACCCTACCCTCCGTTCTCTTAGCTGAGAAACTTGTCTCACATTTCACTAAAAATATTGAGTTCATTGAGTGCTAAGTTTTCCTTATCCTTATTTCACATTACTCAGTTTCTGCCTTTCTCTCCAGCTTCACCCCATCTTACATGAAGAGATAGACCTTCTGAAACTATAAGAAAATTAGGCGAACACAGAATAGTATACATGTCAGACCTTTGGGAAGGGAAAGATTTTAAAACCAAGCAAGAGCTAGAAAGAATCACAAAATGTAAAATCAGTAATTTTGACTACATCAAATTAAAAAGTTTCTGTACAAACAAAACCAACGAAACCAAAATCAGAAGGGAAACAACAAACTGAGAAACAATCTTCATAACAAAAACTTCTGACAAAGGTCTAATTACTCAAATTTGTAAAGGGCTAAATCAATTGTACAAAAAATCAAGCCACCCCCAATTGATAAATGGGCAAGGGACATGAACAGGCAGTTCTCAGATAAAGAAATCAAAACTATTAATAAGCATATGAAAAAGTGTTCTAAATCTCTTATAATCAGAGAGATGCAAATCAAAACAACCCTGAGGTATCACCTCACACCTAGCAGATTGGCTAACATGACAGCAGAGGAAAGTAGTGAATGCTGGAGGGGATGTGGCAAAGTTGGGACATTAATGCATTGCTGGTGGAGTTGTGAACTGATCCAACCATTCTGGAGGGCAATTTGGAACTATGCCTAAAGGGAGCTAAAAGACTGTCTGCCCTTTGATCCAGCCATAGAACTACTGGGTTTGTACTCCAAAGAGATAATAAGGAAAAAGACTTGTACAAGAATATTCATAGCTGTGCTCTTTGTGGTGGCAAAAAATTGGAAAATGAGGGGATGCCCATCAATTGGGGAATCGCTGAACACATTGTGGTATCTGTTGGTGATGGAATACTATTGTGCTCAAAGGAATAATAAAGCAGAGGGATTCCATGTGAAGTGGAATGACCTCCAGGAATTGATCTAGAGTGAAAGGAGCAGAACCAGGAGAACTTTATACACAGAGATTGATACACTGTGGTACAATCAAATGTAATGGACTTCTCCATTAGTGGCAATGCAGTGATCCAGAACAACTTGGAGGGATCTATGAGAAAGAACACTACCCACATTCAGAGGAAAAACTGTGGGAGTAAAAACACCAAAGAAAAAAAAAGAGACAATTAAAAAATAAGGGAGAAACCATAGATAAATCAGTAACCTGCCACTTCTATGGGAAGAAGGGCAACATAATAATAGAATGTAGACTTTTCTCAAGACTATTGGAAGGGATACACAGTTTAATAACAAGTTTAGAAATAATAACTATAGAAATGGTGATAATAATCATAGAAACCATGATTATAAAAATAACTATAATGACTATAGAAATAAAAACTTTAGAAACCAATATTATAGAAATAGGAATTGGGAAAATAATGACAGTGCTCCAAATGAAGAAAATGATAATACCCAACAACAATATATATACGAAATGGTGCTCATCCAAAAAATACTCGAGGTGCTAATGCCCCTCAAAGGGGTGCCCTTCAGGGGGGTGCCTAAGGAATGTCCCAAACATAATGAAGGTGTCCGGGCGGGGGGGCCTGGGGCACAAGAATCAGAGGATACAACCTTTGATTTTCCGGACCCTGATGTCCCACTACTCGTCCCTATCTACTGCCCTCCCCATACTAATGAACCCCATGTTACCTTAAAGGTGGGTAACACCTATTATGATTGTCTTTTAGACACTGGAGCTACCAGGTCTGTATTAAAGAATGTACCTGATTTAAATTGTTATTCCATTGACTCACAAAGTGTAGTGGGAGTATCAGGAATACCCCAAAGAGTTAAAAAACTTCCCCCTAGAATGGTGTCTGTAGGACCCCTAGAGGTACAACATTCCTTCTTTTTGATGCCTGACTCCCCTTTAAATTTGCTGGGGAGGGACCTTCTGTTCAAATTCAGAGCCACAATAACTTGCTCCCCAGATGGTTCCTTAACATTGGAAGTATCGGAGGAATCTTTAAATTTACTCCCTGTACTTCACTCAGAGAGCCAGGAGGCAAAAGAGCCTCCCACCTTTGAAATACCTACAAATATACCGGAGTCTTTTTGGGCCACATCTTCTATTGATGTAGACTTACTTAAATCAGCTGTTCCTGTTCAAATAAAAACTAAATCCAGCCCACCTCCTTGTATTCCTCAGTATCCTCTCTCCAAGGAGGCAATGGAGGGCATTACCCCAATAATAAACTCATTAATTGAACAAGGAATAATTTTCCCTTGTAAATCTGAATACAACACGCCCATCCTTCCCATTAAAAAACCAAAAAGGGGGCCTGATGGCAAACATCTCTATAGATTCTTACATGATTTGAGGGCTGTGATCAATCATGTTATAAAGAGACACTCTGTAGTTTCCAATATCAATACTATTATTTCTTCTATTCCTAGCACAGCTACATACTTTACAGTAGTAGACTTGTGCTCAGCCTTCTTTTCCATACCCATACATGAGGACTCCAGGCATATCTTTGCTTTCACCTGACAGAGACGGAATACTCCTGGAGTCGTTTGCCACAAGGTTTCATAGACAGCCCAAGCTTATTTGTGCAAATTTTGAGCCAAGATACAGATAATATAAAATTTAAAAACAGCAAATTAACCAAATACGTAGATGATCTACTCTTGGCTTCAACAGATGCAGAAACATGTCAGGAAGATAGTAAACACCTTCTTTTGGAATTGCACAAAAGAGGGCATAAGATCTCGAAGGATAAGATTCGGTGGTGCCTCCCTGAAGTAGAATATTTGGGGTTCATCCTGACTGTGGGTGCCCACTTTATTTCTCCCAAACAAATTGAGAATATTCAAAATTTAAGGGCTCCTACCACTAAGAAACAGTTGAGAGCAATTTTGGGAGTAACAGGGTTTTGTAGACAATGGATTCCTTGCTATGGGGAAGTTACTGGACCCTTTATAGCACTAACAAGGGATTCTGTCCCTGAACCCCTTAAATTAGAGCCAGAAACCTGTTCAACTCTAACAGATCTAAAACAGGCTATCCTGTCTGCCCCTGCTCTAGGCATCCCAGATTACAACAAGCCATTTACTTTGTACATGAGTGAAAAGGAGTGGCTTCAGGTGTTTTAACTCAGACTTTGGGACCTTCTGAGCACCCAATTGCTTCTTATTCTGCCCAGCTGGACACAGTAGCATCAGTAGCACCACCATGTCTTAGAGGAGTAGCTGCTACAGCCTTACTAGTGAAAAAAAACTGTTGATCTAGTATTGGGATGCCCATTAACAATTATGTAACCACATGAGGTAGAAGCATTATTGCTAAGGCATAGAACACAGGCATTCTCAGATCAGCAAATTACAAGATATGAAATAACCTTGTTAAATAGAGAAAACATTACCTTGAAATGCTGTATAACCCTTAACCCTGCCACCTTGCTTCCAGATTTACCTCATTCAGGAGAACCATTACACAATTGTGAAACACTATTGTCCATGGCAGAAAAGCCTCCAGATAATCTCTTGGACACTCCCTTAGACAATGCAGATCTGATCTTATTTGCTGATGGTTCCTTTTTTATAAGGGATGGCATAAGTTACACTGGAGCTGCCTTAGTCTCAGAATTTGTCACTGAGTGGTCAGCTTTGCTGCCCTCTAACATTAGCACTCAAGGAGCAGAACTCATAGCTCTGAAGCATGTTTGTATAATTGCCAAGGGTAAAAAGGCAACAATTTATACAGATTCTAGATATGCTTTTGGCATTTGTCACTCAGTCGGAATGCTATGGCTCCAGAGAGAATTTTTAACCTCAGCTGGAAAATCTATAGCTAATGCAGAAATTATTAATGAAGTTCTTTCTTCTCTCCAGCTGCCTGAAGTCCTAGCTGTAGTTCATTGCTCTGCCCATACAGGTGGCACTGACCCTGTCTCTAGAGGAAATGATTGAGCAGATACCACTGCAAAGCTAGGAGCCAAAGAAGGGCCTGAATTAATTTTAACATTAACAACCACTGATGACTTAAATTTATCGCTTTCCTATAATGAAAAGGAAGTGAAAAAATGGAAACAAAAATTCAAAGCAAAACAGATTAATGGAGTATGGGTGTCATCTGAAGGAAAACCTCTGCTCCCTAGAAGTTTCTATCACCAAATTTGCCAATCTATTCATTAAAATGGTCACTTTGGCACCCAGGGCATCATGGACTCTGTTAAGAGAGTATGGATAGCCCCTGGTATAACTACTATAGCCTCTAAAGTGTGTTCATCCTGCTCTACCTGCCAAGCATATAACCAACATGCATTTTGTGGCAAAGCTTTTGGTGGGAGTCCTCTGGCTTACACACCTTTTGAACATCTACAGATAGATTTCATAACAATGCCAAAGGCTGGACATTATAAATTTTGTCTAGACATGGTAGATCAACTAACCAGATGGCCGGAAGCATTTCCTGCAACCCAAGCCACAGCGGATTTTGTTGCTAAGGTACTTTTAAAAGAAATTATTCCTCGCTTTGGCCAGCCAGCACGTATTGATTCAGATAGAGGAAGTCATTTTACTGATTCTGTCTTAAATCAGATATATTCTTGCTTGGGGATAACTCCCAAATTCCATGTTCCATACCATCCCCAGAGCTCAGGCCAAGTGGAGAGGATGAACAAAGAACTTAAAACTATGATTGGCAAATTATGCACTGAGACACATTTAAAATGGCCTGAAATTCTCCCTCTGGCACTATTTTATCTTAGAATCAGGCCTAGAGGAGACCTACACATCTCACCATTTGAGATGCTTTTTGGACATCCGCCTATACAGGCTAAACCTTTCCCCCCTGCATATACATCACTATTAGGGGGAGATACTACTATTGCTTCCTATATACAGGAATTACAGCACAAACTACGTGAACTTCATGAATCTGGAGCTGCAGTACAAGCTGGAGCACTAGATTTTTCTCTTCATGACCTGAACCCAGGAGATAAAGTGTATATTAAGAATTTCAAGCATACTGGAGCAACCCAGCCTTCCTGGGAAGGACCATTCCAAATATTGTTAACTACTCCAACATCTATAAAGGTTGGAGAGAAGGACTCTCGGATTCATTGCTCACATGTGAAGAGAGCATCTTCTGTTGAGACTGATTGACTGTACCCTATCACATGCATTGGAAATAATAATCCATAGACAAGTGGATGCTGTTTTTCGAGAACACATTGAATTACTGATTTTTTCCCTTATTTTTATTATTGCTTTTCTTTTATTTTGATTAGAATACTTGATTTTTCCTTTTTTTCTCATTTCTTGTACTAAAGGTACATATAATTAATTCTTTTTCTGCAGTAATAGAAGTTATATATATATATATATATATTCTTGCTTTAATATCTATGCATACCCAAAAGCTTTAAACTATGGGAACTTGCCATTTATTGATAAAATGTTATGGGACTGTGATTAATGTTTGTGTCTGGTTCCAGAAAATGGGATAAAAACAAGGAGCACAGACTTAACCTGAAAAGTGCCAAAAAGGGCACACAGGTCAAAATGAAACCAATACAGGTGGGATTGATGACCTTCTACACCAATATGGAAGGAGTTGAAATTAGTGTGAGACTCAAGGTTGTGACGCTTGACATATGTTAAGTCATAGGACTTCCTTGTATCTACATTCTTTGTGAAGTACTCATCCAAGTACAAAGTTTGACTATCATGCTGGCTTCCTATATCCCTGAGAATGACAAAAAATCAGACCAGGGAATGACACTTCCCTAGCAAAACAAAATTCTAGTTCCTTTCCTTCTTATATTATGGTAACTTCCTGTAGTCTTGGCTGCAAATGGGTAAGTGAAATATTACTGCATTCTGTCCTACAGACTTGTGGGATAAAAATTACTTTAAATTGGACCTATATAAAGGCCTATTTTGAATTTTTTTCTCTTATGTTTTTTGTGTTTTTTCTCTTCTTTTGATAATTGACTCATACACCCCCTTAACTCAACATTACATCCTGAGCTGAACTGGATGTTTTTTTAACACCTACTTCAGGGGGGGTTGTATTTTAATTTAAAATGCAAGATTTTTTATTTTTTGTTTGAGATTGTATTTTTAAAAAACTCCAAGATTTTGATTATGTTCGAGAAAAGATCTTCAAGGAAGAAGCTTGCTAACTCCTAAATCCAGAGTATGAATTGTTGCAGAAAGATGCCAGAAACCCTACACTACAGCAAGAAGACCAAGAATGAACTTTGGGTGTGGTTGATGGAACTGAAGTTTGATTGAACATTTATTGTAAATGTACACTTTTATGCCATGGGGATTGCCCCCTAATTTGGCTTTCTGTCAATGCACCTAGCAAAACATTGGTTTTGCTTTCTTTCTTTTCTATTCCTCCCTAACTACTGTAATTTCTTCTTTGAAAATTGAATATTGTATAAATCTGTAGTTAGAAGTGCGTTTAGGACTACAAGATGATTATGTTAAATGATCAATGGGGAGACTAGTCTCCCAATGATCACCAGGGGGGATTGTGAATCTTAAAACTTCTCAGACTGTACCTTAGAACATTTGGTTAAGGCTATTCCCCATTTAAACAATGGAGGTACTTGATCAGGAATGTATTGGGAACTTTAACATTACTCCACCCATACTTAAAATGCCTTAGGGGAAAATAAAGTTGTAAACTCCTGATGGAACAATGAAAAAGTCCCTAACTCATACTTATAGTGAGGCCAAAACCTTAAGCTAGGTCTATTTTTAGATCTAATACAAAAGGGTGCTAAGTACCTATACCTGTTAAATTAATCACTAAAAGGTCAAGCAACTTACAAAGGGCAAGCTTAGCAAGAGGTGTGAAGTTTTAGTCTACTTAGGGAAGGTGATTAACAAAAGAAGATGTGAATTAAGAATGGTCAGTCCTGTGCACAATGTCTACTGTGATTGGTAGATGTGAAAATTTAGGGAAGGTGACATAAGAGAAATTTCTCTTTAAAAGGAGCTGGCTCTCTCAACTTAGGGGGAGTTGGATCTTGGACTAGTTGGAGTAGCTGGGCCTCTGAACTTAGTTGGAGTTTTGCTTGGGACCAAATCTTGTGGTGAGTGGATAAAGACTGTCTTGGTTTTCTCTCTTAAAGAGAAAGGCCTAGGCCATTTGGCCTAGGCCCTAGGCCTTTTCCTACTATTTCATCTTACTCTCTCTCCCTTCCCTTAATTCCTTCATTCATATTAATTAAAATCTCCATAAAACCCAGCTGACTTGGGTGTTTCATATTTGGGAATTTTTCCCATGGCAACCACTTATTTTTGATATAAAATCAAGACACTAAAATTATTTTTACCATTTTGGCAATTCACAGTCATTTTCACCCACATTTTCACAGTCACAGTCCTTCCTGGGTACACTTTGGTCCTCAGATCATCCATCCCAGGGAGGGCATCCCAACAATCTCAGCCAAGGGGAACAGGGACTTAAGTCATCCCTGCAACTGCCCCAAGGTGGCTTGAAGTATGAGCAGCAGATAGTCTATGCCCTCATCACCCTCTCCTGCCAGCCTCTCCCCTTCCCCCACCAACTTTAAGAGATGAAGCTAGAATGGTTGCCTGTGGCTATTCTCACCACTCATCATCCACCAACCCCGGATCTAACTTCTTTCTATCTATGTCCCAAGAGACATCCAAGTACTCCCAGAATCTTCTTGGGCAAGATATTTGGACAACTCTTTCCCCCTGGGGTAAAGCCCTAGTGATACCACCCTTGTTCTGGCTCTGCCTTCAACAAGTTGTCTCCCCTCTTTCTTTAGGCTTTAGTTTCCTCCTCTGAAAATTGAGAGGGATGGACCAGGGCACCACTGAGAGACCTTCAGGCTTCAGATCAAAGGTCTTATGAGCTTTCATCAGATCCTAAGCAGGGCAGAACCCACTTGAGTTGTTTGTTTAAGGGAGTTGGGGCATGGGGGAAGGCCAGATCCCAAGGTTCTTGCTGCCTTCATCCTGGATAAAGCCCTAATTGGTGGAGTCCCTGCCTTTGGCACTCACTTATTCTCCACATCCTGGATGGTGTCTGGCAACGGCACGTTCTGGGTTTCAGGAAGAAGGAGAAAAACGGCCACACCGGAAATGAGCAGGGAAGCTCCATAGATAATATAAGGCAGAGAAGAAAAGGACTGGCCTGTAATCTTAAAAACAGGGCCCAGGATACAGCCCAGTCGAGCTGCCACTTGGTCGGTACCCGTCGCTGTCATCCTGCCAGGAGAGAAACGGTCAAAGGAAGTGCAGTAATCCCAGAGATGACGACACCGTCACTGTCCCCACCAAAAAGGAAAAAGAGCTGAGCCAGGAGGCGGAGGTGAGGCAATGAGGTGCCCAGATCCTCTCACCCTCTGGGAGAGCAGCCTTCAAAGACTCAAAGGGCTGTCCATCAGCCAACCCACAGGCTTTTTTAAGTGCTTCCTGTGGGTCAACCAGGAGCTCCCACTCTAATAGGTGGAGCCCATCCCTAAAGCAAGTTCCATTCAGAGCAGATGGAAGGTAACTATAGAGAGGAAGACTCTGGCATATGGGAGGCCTGAGGCAGGTGGCATAGTCCTCCCTCTGAGGCTCAAAGGAAGCCAGGGATTCTAAGAGTCCCAAGTTGGGAGGAAAATTGCCCCACATGAAGGAGAAAACCAACCCCATGGTGTAGAAAACAGACCAGGGTATCTGGATCACAGAATATCCGGAGGGATCCCAAAGAGCTTTCAGGGGCAAACAGAGGAGGACGCTCTATTTGATCAACAAGTAATAGGGAGCCAGTGAAGTTTGTTGAGCAGAAGAGTGGTGTGATCTAGGAAAATTACTTTGACAGCTGAGTGGAAGATAGATCAGAGGAGGGAGAGACTTGAGGTACAATGAGGAAGCTACAGTGACAGTCCAGGTGTGACTGAATGAGTGGAGAGAAGCTTCGACAACTTACTAGAGCCATGGGCTCGGCTAGAGAGAGAAGTCGAGGATGGCACTGAGGGTGACGGCAAGGTCGGTGGGGCCAAGTTCAGAAGGAAGAAAGGTTTGAAGGGGAAGAGAATGAGTTCTCTTGGGGGCACGTTGAGTTGGATGTGCCTATGGGACAGTCCCTTAGGCTCGCCAAAGCTCAGGTCCTACCTTAGCACTGTGGGGTACAGCTCCATGCCATAGGCAAAGATGCAGGTAATCCCAGCGCTCAGACAGCCAGCAGCAAACACGACAAAAGTGACCCTCAGGCTCTGCCTGGCTAGAGAGAGAAGGGACAGAGAGGGTCAGCTGGACTGTCCTCCTCCGCTCCATGGAGCTCCTCCTTTGTGAGGAACACTCGCTCCCTGGCTACTGAGGAAAAGGCTACTAAAGGGAAGGACCCCACAAACCAGGGAGAATGATGGAGGTCCTGGGTCCTGGGTTCAAATCCCAGCTCTGCTATCTAGAAGGAACATCAGAGGCCTCTGACTCCTGTGCCACACTGTCTCGTGTCCTGGGTTCAAATCTGCCCTCAAAACCTTCTTCGCTTCATGACCCTGAGCAAGACACTTAACCCCCATTGCCTAGGCCTTACCATTTGCCTTCCTTGGAACCAATACACAGTATTGACTCTAAGAGAGAAAGTAAGGGGTTTAAAAGAGAGAATACAGGGTCTGGAGTCAGATCGGATGACCAGGCTTTACTTGGGTGACTTCTGGGACTCAGTCTCCTTCTGTGTAAAATAAGAGGAGCCCTTCTGGCTCTAAGACGTGCTCTGGAAGGGGAGGGCCATTGGCCAACTCCACCCTCCTGAGAGAGGGGAGGCTCCCAGGGACATGGAGAACAAGTCATGGACGACCCTCCCCAGGGCCCCTCAGGACCCAGCCCCCCCCCCCAGGCCCAAGGGACCAGCCCATTCCCGTTGGGGATGAGCCCTCACCTGCTGGTACGAACACACTGGCCAGAATGGAGAGTCCAGCCAGAACCTGAAAGGTCACCAGGCTCCTGTTCCGGCCACCACTATAGCGCAGCATGAGGTAGGCAGCGATCTTGGCCGGGATGTCCACTGCTCCGAAGAGCGTCGACAGCAGGTAGATGTTGGTGTCCAGATTCTGCAGGTCCATCGCCATGCCGAAGTACGCAAAGGATTCAGAGAACCTGCAGAGGGCATCATTAGCGAGGCAGTTACTGCCTCCTCCCCGGCTGCCCTGGACACCAGGTCCAGAGGGAGTCAGCAGCCGAGCTGCTAAAGAACTGCTATTCTTTGAGCAACACAAACATTGGGCTCATCAGTCTCTTTTTAAAAAACAAGCCCTCACCTTCTGTCTTGGAGTCAAAACTGTGTATTGGTTCCAAGGCAAATAGTGGTCAGGGCTAGGCAATGAGGGTTAGGTGACTTGACCAGGGTCACCCAGCTAGGAAGCATCTGAGGTGAGATTTGAACCCAGGACCTGCCATCTCTGGTCCTGGTTCTCCATCTACTGAGCCACCTACCTGGCCCTTGCTTGTTTCTTTTTATCTGGAAGAAGAACAAGACACTCCTCCTAAGAAAGTCAATGTA
Source organism: Monodelphis domestica (assembly GCF_027887165.1). Lineage (NCBI taxonomy): Eukaryota > Metazoa > Chordata > Mammalia > Didelphimorphia > Didelphidae > Monodelphis > Monodelphis domestica. Next base: position 9,223,029 of record NC_077232.1, read on the forward strand.
TCTCACCTCAGATGACCCCCTGGAAGATGGCACAATGGATGGAATTCTGGGTTTGGAGCTGGAAGATGGACGTTTGAAACATGGCTCCATTGTCTTACGATCTGTGTGATATTGGGAGAGCCACAATGGTTTTGAAAGATGGAGAGTTCCCCATCATTGGAGGGATTCAAGGGAGAGCCACAATGGCTTTGAAAGATGGAGAGTTCCCCATCACTGGAGGGATTCAAGGGAGAGCCACAATGGCTTTGAAAGATGGAGAGTTCCCCATCACTGGAGGGATTCAAGTAGAGCTGGCTGAGCCCTCATTAGGAATGTTGAGGAGAATATTGTGGTAGGTGTGGGTCAGACTCAGTGCCTCAGAGGTCCCTTCCAACTGGAAGATTCCCATATCTCCCTCTGCTTCGTCCTCTCTAAAACAAGCTATTTAGGTCCTCTCCTCAAAACCCTCCAAAACCCAGAGCCCTTCTGGCAGTGACTTGGATTTCCTGCCGTCCAGAATCAGGGTTGAACCAGTGCCTATCAAAGCTGGAAGGAAGTCCCTTATTTCACAGATGATAGAAGGCAGGAACTTTGCCTCGGCACCTCCAACCTGTAGCACAAAACCTGATACACAGCAGGTGATTAATAAATGCTCTCATCTTGATCACTACAGTAGCCTGCCTCAAGCCTCTCCCCACTCCCATCCATCCTCCATTCAGCCACTGAGGTGATTTCTCTAAAGCCCACGTCTGACGGCGTCACGTCCCTCACTCCACAAACTCCAGTGGCTCCCCGTGGCCTCAACAACCAAGTACAAAACACTGTGGCATTCCAAGCCCTTCATAAGGTAGCCCTTCTCCTACCTTTACACCTTATTCCTCTACGTGTCCTCTTCGGTCAGTGAGCCTGACCAGCCTCCTGGTTGTTCCACCAACAAGACCCTCCATCTCTCAGCTCCAGGCATTGTCTCTGGCTGCCCCCATGCCGGGACAGGCTCTCCCTCCTCCACTCTGCCTGCAGACCGCCCTGGATTCCTTTAAGTCTCAGCTAAAATCCCTGAGGATTCCCTGTCCCTCTGTCAATGACTTCCCCATTTATCTGGTCTCTAGCTTGCTTTGTATAGATCGGTTTGCATGTTGCCTCATTAGACCGTAAGCTCTTTGAGGGCAGGGACTGTCTTTTGCCTTTTTTGTAGCACCAGAGCTTGGCACAATGCCTGGCACATGGTGCTTAATAAATGCATAGTACCCAATGAGTAGGAAAATAGGTCATACGGCTGCTGGCATCAAAACCAGGGCTAGAACCCCGTCTCCAAATTTCCTGGGCCAGGATACATCCCTCGTACTACACTGCCTCCCTATGCCACAGCCACCATCATTCCTCCCCCATTAAAGATTCTTGTTTTTCCATTTTCTGTCTTGCTCCCCAAGGTGGGTAACTGAGGAGGAGCAATCTCTGAAAGGACTGATTTTTAGTCAATGCGACCCACGTATTTATTAATCCCTACTGTATGCCAGCCCCTGCGATGGGCACTGGAGAGACCAAGGCACAAACAAAGCTGCCCCTGCCCTCAAGGAGCTCACAGCCCCCTGAGAGGAACCTCATGGTCCCAGATAAATATGCCAAGTTATTTCTCAGGCTTGGGAGTGCCAACCTCAGGGCCAGAGAGCAGCAGGGCAGGAATCTTCATTATTAGAAGAGGTCTGAGAGCAATCATTGGCCCCTCCCCATTTAGTAAGCCCCTGCCCATCCCAGATCCATGATCTTGTTAGGATTTTCCAGCTGAATGATTCCATAGGACTAATGAGTAACTCCTAGCTATTTCTCCAAAGGATCATCGACTCCTCTTAAAGTCTAATGCAGTCGGAGGAGGTGGCCTCGGCTATCGTGGAAAGGTTCTTTCCTCTCATATTAAACTCACAGCAAATGTTCTAAGTGGCCAGGAATCCTTCGCCCTCGCCAGAAATGTCACAAGCCTCCACCAAAGGCCCCAAGGTCTAGAAGAGCCCCTCCTCCTCCCTGTACCCCATCCTTCCAGTGACCCACTCTAGGCTGCCTGGACAAGGGGACGGACCCACACCCAGCATCCTCACTCAGCCACCTTGTTGTTGGGGGTGTACCAAGGGTCTGGAATCGGCCAATGAAATAGCACCCTGCTACCTGGGCGTATCAAGATGGCGCTGGGCCCTGGAGGGTACAGTATCAGACCAGGATCCTATTTGTTGGAGGGGGCCAGGACCTCTGATAAAGAGCTATTGCTCAGAGCTCTGCCTCAGTTATTGTAGCACAGATTGGACAAATTTCTGGTGTGGCATCGAGGGCAGCATTGACTGACAAGATCATAATTTAGAGATGGAAGAACCAGATGAGGAAAATGAGCCCTTTGCCTAAAGTCATGGTGGTAGTAAGTAGTAAAGCCATTCTTTGAACCTAGTTCTTCCTATGCCAAACCTACCACTCGCCACCACACCACATTCTGGGTTCAAATACCAGCTCTGAGATGTCCTAGCTGTGTGATCTTGGACAAGTGGCTTCAACACTCTGTGCCTCAGTTTCCCCACTTGTAAAATGAGGAGTTGCTCTAGGTGACTCCTAAGATCTCTTCCAGCTCAAATCCTTTATCCCATAATCCTATTCTTTCCAAGACGCCATCTTTTGCTAAATGAGATGGGAAGGACCTACCACACAAAGGACACACAGAGAACGATCCTCCTTAATATGGGGGTCCGGAACAAGTCAAATACTGTGCTATGAGACTTGTCAGTGGAGGGGTCTCCCTGTAGATGGCCTCTTAAGACCTATGAGAGACAGGGGAAAGGGAAAGAGTCAGCCCTACCAGCACCGCAAGAGCAGAGTATAAAGCAGTTGCCTGAGGAACGTAGAAACGTGATAAAATGGTGGCTCGTGGATGAAGGTCATCGGGGGGAGCTTTGGGACTGCTGGTGAGCCACCCTGAGTATTCTTGAAAATGCAAACTGGACAGAATTTCAAGTCAGCCCTCCTGGGAGGAGGGACAGTCCCCAGGCTCCATTCATTCCCCAGAATTAGCCACCAGAGGAAGCAAATATTGGTTTCTCCGGATAAGGAAAGAGAGAATACAAGGGAAACACTTGGGAATTCAGATGGGAGAAGGTCAATCCTTAAACCATTCAGCAGGCCGGTCAGCTTCCACACTCCTGGCAGAGATGCCAGACGGACTTTGGAGCTGGAGCCTATACTGGGATCTCTAAATGCTGCAGAGAAGGAAAGGACAAGAGCCAAGGGAGCAATTGGAGCAGGCGGAAAACACGAGTGACCTCGCCAGGCTTAAAGGAAACGGGATTGAAAGTCATTTAGTGTCCATTTTTCTCCTACCCCAGGTGACTTAGAGCAGTTGACCAAGTTATCCAATGATAGAAAGGGCAACATAAGAGGAGATGAGGCAATTATGCCACCAAGTCTCCCAGGGTATACCTACCAACCAACTAAGGATGAAAAGGCAGAAAGTGAAGGACAGGGAGAAAGGGAGAAAGGCTGAATTGCCTAAGAATTCAAGAGGAAAAAAATCTTAATAATAATCCAGAGCAGAGGGGCAGTGGGGTGGTTCAGTGCATAGGATCCAGGCCTGGAGACTAGAGGTCTTGGGTTCGAATCTCATCTCGGACACTTCCTAGCTGTATGACCCTGTGCAAGTCACTTAACCCCCATTGCCCAGCCCTTACTATTCTTCTGCCTTGAAACCAATACGCAGATTGATTGTAAGATGAAAGATAAGGGTTTATGGAAAAAATCCAGAGGGCAAATACATAAATCAAAAGAAAGGATCCTAAAACTAAGGAAAGATGAGTACTAAATGCTCATGTAGATTACAAAGCACTTTTAACAAAACTACCAGACAAAAGAAAGTGAACTAATGCCTGATGAAACACAGAATCCTATTGAATCCCAAAAGAAAATGAAGGATCAAGAAATTCCAAATGGTTCAAAAGAGAAATGACATTCACAAAAGAATAAATTAGAATTTTAAAATGTATTATATCTAAATATAACAGCCCTCAATATAGTAATACATATCAATAAAAGATTAGAAAAACATAGCTCCCATGGAAGAGAGTTTCTCTAAAGAACTGAAAAAGATGACCAAGGGGGCAGCTGGGTGGTTCAGTGGATTGAGA